>NC_056727.1:600864711-601152437 GCF_019279795.1 Protopterus annectens
GCTGTCTATGCTTACAGCATTAGGAAAATTACTTTTCCTCCCTTACTGGTCCCCTTTTTCTCTTATTTCTGCTGACTTGGCAGCCCAAGCCATAGGGTGTGACAGAGGTATAGTGAAAAATATTTAGTAATGCCCTACCACTCTTCTCCTTCCCTAAGGATGTATTTATTTATGTATTTGCTTGTTAACCAGAGTTAAACACCAAGCTATTTGGGCCAGATTCAGCCTGGGATTACAAGAGCCGGAAAATATTGATATGCATACAATCACCAAAATGGTTTAAAAAGATACTTTAGATCAGGCAGCATGCACTATCCAGCTCAGATCAATGTTAAGTGTTTAATGTTTCAAACACAAATCCTAAAATGCCTTCAAAGTGGTTGCTACATACTAGCATACGATTACATACATATCACCCATCTACCTGGTTCAAAAATTTTTAAAAGCAAACAAGAGAACCAGTTTTCCTTAATTTTTAATAGAACAGAATTTCACTATCACCCATTTCTACTATGAAATGAATTCCCTAGAATTCAGGTGTTACCTATCTTTACATTTACCATCAGGTTATTTCTTGTCATTGTCACGTCTTTTGTATTAATTCCTATGTTTGCAGCTTAGATGTCATTATATTTACTTTTATAAATGTCAATTAAAGCACCCCTAACCAGTCTATAATTGATGAAATAAATGAACAATATGTCCAATCTTTTTCCGTATTATACATCTCTCAGACCTTTAACTCACCTAGTAAAAATATTCAAGTCCCTTTCTAACCTTCTTAACTGAACAACATTATAATTACAAAAAGATTTCCCATACTTAACAACCAGTGTCATCATCACTTTATATAATGGAATCAATACTTTACTAGAAATGGTCCTCAGAATGTTTTTGATCTCATAATAACATATTCTAAGTACTTCCAGCAAGTTAAATCCAAACCTAAATTTAGTATCAATTTTAATACTCAAATCTCTTATTTCATCTTCTTCTCATAACAAACAGTCTTTTGGTAAAACTCCATATGCAATATCATAGCTCAAGATTCACGAATCTCCAAGTGATGTTGCACCCTGGATTGATCCCAAGTTGAGGTAACTATTAAACCCAAATTTTGTTTCCTCCATATATTTACTCAACTAGATTTTATTAGCCAATGGAAGACTAAACATAAATATTGTAAACAAAATGGGACCCAATACTGACCCTGAGGCACACCCGGTGATAGAGATTTCTTACCTGCAAGTATATTACCAATTTTGACCTAGCACCATTTATATTTTAACTTATCTATCCATCTGACCGCATACCTATTTATATTATTTTCCGCTATTAATGACATGATTGTATCATGCTATGCTAAATTGAAAGTCTTGGTTAGATCTAAATAGAAAACATCAGTGGCCAATCCTTCATCCATAGCTTCCCAAGCAGATGAGCAAAAGCTCAATACATTCATCTGACATGACAAAGCCATGCTGATTTTGGTCCATCTTAAATTCTAGAGTATTAACAAATGATTAGACCAGACTTTTTTTCAAAATATTTCCCTGAAATACACATTAAACCTATAGGTCTATAATTATCCCAACTAGAGCCAGTACTGCCCTTTAGGACTGGTACCACTAAAGCATCCTTCCACATTTTTGGTACATAACTTGTCAGTAAGGATTCTTCAAAGAGGTACAAAACACATGGAATATCATCCTTAACAATAAAGTCCAGGAAAATGTGTGTGTGCAACTTAATCCTGCAGCTATGTAAGTCTGAATTGTTTTGATAACCTTTTCCAGTGTAGCATAAGCTGTTTTGGTGCATTGCTCACAATCTCTTATAGATCAATCTAGATCAGCTGGCCCACTTTTATGTTATATCTTGATTAAACGATTTAAAAATCCTTAGCTTGAATTTTTTCAGTCTGTTACAAGATTATCTCCAGTTATAATGTTGTAGATGGACTGAGTGTCTTTCCTAAGTTGCTTTATAGCCTTAACCATGTCTTCTTATTACCTTTGGTGCGGCATTCTTCATATCTACTTCTTGCACACCTCAGAAGCTTCCTAAAAAGAATACTAGACTTTGTATATCATATTATGTTATGACTACATGGATTCAACTTGCATTTTTTCCAGTTATCTGTTCCTTTTCTTCCTAGCTTTTAAATAATATTTTTCCATCATGGAAGTAAATATCCAGGTGGCTTATTCTGGAATAAGAGGTACATGTTCCTGCATCAGGTGGTCAATACAACTATAACATATTTTCTGGATGGCCTCAGTATACATAGAGCATATTTCTTCTTCCTAGTCTCCAAACATTTAAGTGTAACCATCTCGCAAATTTCAGAACCACTCTCCTACCTTGTTCAGTTGTCATGCCTGACTGCCACAGGTCTTATCTCATGCAACTCATACATCTTTTGGCTGGACATCTTTTCCTCTTCTTGCCTTGTTCCTGTCTACCCCAAGTCTGTTTTACCAACTCATCTACTTTTTTCCTGCAAATATGATCAAAGCACCATAAGCTATTTCCTTAACCTTCTCTGTAACTGGGTTACACTGGCATCCACTTTTATGGCCTAATTTCTTCATATACCGATCACTTTCGAACCTATTTCCCATTACAGACACTTCATCTCTATCACTTCAAGCTTCCACAGCTGCTCTGCATTCACCACCCTTGTTTCTGTGTCATGCACAAGCACTGGTCACACCACTGCTTTTTACCCCTTACTTTTCAGCTTCTTTGACATTCTTCTGTCACAGACTACCCTTGATGCCCTGTGCTGATTGGCTGTAGCATTTCTGATTCTAGCTGTGACCTCCTCCTTCAGACTTGCCTTTGCCTCAATCGCACCTTCATATTCAAACTGTGGAAGGAGGACTTTTTTGCAAATAGCTGCTCTCATTCCTGTGGAGAGAAAGTAGGAGATATATTAACCCTGAAAAGGAATTGATTTGCTAATTTAGATGAGGAATTGAAAGCTGAGGTTTGGGTCTTACCATAGTCCAAGGTATTTTTAATGCTGAACTGTTTCAGTAGGATCGTGGTTCCTTTGCGTAATAGTCCAATTGTTTGCTGATTTAGCCAGTCTAGCTGGTGTTCCAAACAGCATAGTTTTTCCTTATTTATTTGCTACTGATAACTAGATTACATCCATGGAGCCAGTTTGAGAGCATTTCAAGGTAATTTTGAGGGTTGGGGGTTGTATAATGGTTAAGGAGTTCACCTGATAGACACAAGGTACAGGATTAGATTCTCACCTTTGAAGGGGAAATTGGATATGTTTAAAATGGCCTACAAGGGCAGCTAACCTAGTACTTACCTATGAACCAATTATATAAATTGTTATCTGCAGAGGGAATTATCGACAGGTGGGGGAGTTGTGATGGAAGCTTATTAATGAATAAGGAGAAGTACCAACCCTAAAGATACTCTGTTTCCTGGTATATGCCTCTGATCACTTCAGTGTAAGTGAGCTGTCTGAGATGCATACATACATACATACACAGTTAGGGAATACAAGTGAGCTGTCTGACATACATATGTACACACGTAGGTATATAAGTGAGCTGTCTGATGTACATATGTACACACTTAGGTATGTAAGTGAGCTGTCTGATGTACATATGCACACAGAGAATGTAAGTGAGCTATCTGCATCTTGCAATTTCATTAAACATTAGGCTGTTTACAGATGGTTTGAAATGACATTTTGTTTTCTATTATCAAACTAAGGACTAACATTACAGAATCTTAGCAATTCCTAGTGCCTCTTAGCATACTGATGTATTTTCTTTATAATACTGTACTTTGCAAAGGATTTAGGGGAAAGTACAATCTTTTCTTCCAAAGTGACAGCACACAATGTCCGTTTCGTCTGTTCTCCCCACAGGAAGTATATGCCCAAATTACGACAATTTTTTACTTTTGGAATTGATGTGCTACCACAGTAGCAAATATTTTAGTATGAAAATATCTGTAAACTTATAAAAAGTAATATTTCTATAAGATGTACTTTGGACATGTGAACTGTGTGTCTGCAAGCAGTAGGGGGAAGTGGGGGGAAAAGACTTGGAGTTTTGTATATTATTCAGAGTTTGTGGATTATTTTAAACTGGTTGTTGACTGTAAATTATAATTATTTACTTTTAGATGGTAATGAAGGGAATGATAAGTGAAGAAATGCACATTGATCAACAGGTTGATTACAGCTTTCCCAGTATGAAAACAGAGGTTTTAGGAAACAGCCAGTAAAACCCATTTATTTAGGTAAAATTATGTTACTAGTTAGTCACTGCGCAGCTTAGATGTCAACAACTATAAAATCTTGGGAATATAAATAAATAAATAAATAAACCAGAAAAACAGAACAAAAAAACTCTGGTGGGGAAGCTGCTCAGTAAAAACAGATCAGGCTTCAGCCTCAGTACAGTGATGGCTTGCAGTAATTAAGGGGAAAAATAAATCAAATGCACTCAGGGGTGCTTAAAATAAGAGAGAGACAATGGAGAACTACACACAGTCAAATGACAAAATGTTAGAAAAAAATAGAAGAAGGTTTAAGTAGCTATTCGGATGAGCTGGTGAAACTGCAGAAGTCAAAGGATGAAGTGAAGGAAACCCTGGCAGAATATTAGGCTTCTCAAGATAAAATGTTTAAATAAATAGTAAAGTTAGAAGACAGAGCATGCAGAGAGCACTTGAGATTTTCTGATGTACCAGAGGTTTATAGGTTCATAGGTAGGTACTAGGCTATCGGCCTGAGGGCCTACGTACGCCTAGCTAACAAGGTTCCCTGGCTTATGCCACCCAAGAAAGTTATTTTTTGTCAAGCAGAGACACAGAAGTGATCCCCCAGGGTGTATTTCCTATTTCCCATCCACTCATCAAGATTTTTCTTGAAGAGTGCTAATGAAGAACTTTGCTTGACATAGATGGGTAGCCTGTTCCAGAGTATGGGAAGTCTCTGGGAAAGGAATCTATTCCTCCAGCATGTCCTGTTTATTGTGGTGAAAATGTTTAGGTCCATAGACTGTGTAGCTCGTTGGGATTGGGATTTCTTTAGGTGTAGCATGTCCAACAGCTCTGGGTTTGACATAGCTTTATATGTTAGGCAGAGATCACCTCGGAGTAGACAATGTGCTATGGAGTAAAGCTGGAGTTTTTGAGATTGTCAGTGTAGGGCATCTGTTTGAGGCCAGTAATCCTCTTTGTGAGGTACTTCTGTGGCCTTTCCAGCTGCTGCAGATGTCTTGTGAGGTACATTCCAAAACTGGTGTTGTACTCTATAATGGGTCTAATGAGTGTCGAGTAGAGGGGAACAATGACCTCTTTTTTCCTGGATGAGAACCCTTTTATGATGAGGTGTGCCATGTAGAAGGACTTCCTGACTACTGTGGCAATGTGACTATCAAAGGGCAGTCTACTGTCCACCTGGGTTCCAAGGTCTCTTATCACACATTTGATGTTAAGTAGACTGCTGTCTATGTAGTAGTTCATGGGTACAGAGTTTTTACCAAAGGGGATGACAATGCACTTTTTAGCATTGAGCTTGAGGCCATGGCTCTGACACAAGGCATCTGTCTCAACGAGGCCCTTCTGTAGGATTTACACATCATTTGGGGACTTGACTATGGTTCCTAGTTTGCAGTCATCTGCAAACTTCATTAGCCAGAGACCTTCTGTGTTAGCCTGTACTTCAGAGAAGTAGATACCAAACAGGAGCGGTCCCAGGACTGAACGCTGTGGTACTCCACTTGTCACTGGTTTGAGGTCAGATTTGGAGTGTGCAGCTTTTACAGTGTGGGTTCTGTCAGTGAGCCAGTTAGCAACCCATCTTGTGATGTAGGGATTTATACCTAGTTTAGTGAGTTTAGCTATAATTCCAGAATGGGGGATGGTGTCGAAAGCCTTGGCGAGGTCAGGATAGGCTGTGTGAACCACCTTACCCTCATCTACGGCTTTGGTGACTGCCTCAAAGAAATTGATCAGGTTCAGGAGGCATGATCTGCCTTTCACAAACCCGAACTGGGTGGGATCCAGAGTTTGGAGGTTACCAATGTCTTTGTTTATGAGTTCCATGATAATACGTTCCATGGCTTTACAGACCAGGCTCGTCAGGCTAATAGGGTGATAGTTCCCGAGATCAGTGATGGCTCCCCCTTTGTGGAGTGGGATAACTGTTGCTGTACGCCATTCAGTGGGCACAAAGCCTGATGTGAGGCTATGATTGAACATGGTCCTTAGGTGGGGAGCCAGTTCGTTCTGAAGTTTGTGTAAAATACAGCCTGGGATGATGTCCGGTCCCATGGATGCTGTGTTTTTGGCTTTAGAAAGTGCAGCTTTTACCTGTGTAGTTGTGATTACAGGGACTCTGCATTCTTCCTGTATAGATATGGGCCCTTTAGGGGGTGAAGGGGGGGTAAAGTTAGCACTGAACCTATCTGCCAGGATGTTGGCAATATCAGTTGGTTCTGTAATTTTCGTGTCGTTGTGCTGTAACTCAGAGCAGATCAGGGTGTTGCCATTGAGATTCTTGATATAGCTATAGAATGCTTTGTGGTTGTCCTTAGAATCAGTGGTGATTTTGTTTTCATAGCTAGCTTTGGAGGATCTTATAAGGGATCCTTTGAGGAACTGGAAAGAACAGATTACATTAATTTTATGAAAATACAAACACCAACTGGACTGGTATTCTGTAACAGGATCTGTTAACAGAAAGGTACACTGTATATATGCCCCAAATTTGGCCATGAGAAAGAAGAGAAGGCGTGTAGTTGTAAAGATGACGGAGCTGCTCCTGACAAAACTATTTGTGGAAATTGGTTATTTGCTATATAGCAGGCAGGAGAGAAATGAGTTTATCCCTGCAATCAAAGGGTGTCGAGAGGTGCGGTGAGATTTAAATTGCTATATCCAGTTGTCTTCAGAATATGTTTCTCAGAAGGAGCAAAGACATTCTTGGATGCTGAATAGGCAAAGGAGGAAATAAAAAAAGTTTATCCAGCAAAAAGTGAGCCAGCAAGTTGAAAAGGATTCTGCACCTCATTCTTCTGACAATGGCAGAGCCCATAAACAAAACTTACCAGTAAACCTTATCCAGTGTTCTAAAGAAAAATGATCGGATGACAAAACAAGCACAAGAGCTAATGAAAACAAAAGAAAGACATAGGATTTGAACCTGAGACCAATGTTGGGTCATCAAAAAGATGAAGAACAGCAAAAATCTAAAAGTAAGGAATAAACAGGCAAATTATAAAGGGCTATTTCTACAAAATGCCATTTGGACATGAAAACTGTGATTCTACAAAAAGTGGAGGGAACTAGGGGAAAAAGACTGAATTATTTTAAACTGGTTGTGTTCTGCAAAGTATAATTTCTACTTTGTCATTAATGTTTGGATGATAATGAAGAAAGTGAATAAGAAACTGTAAGCAAAATAATTATTTTCTTCTCTTAATAATATGTGTATAACCAAATTCTTGAAGTCAACTGCATGTTATATTATTAAGCAGTTATATACTGTATACACAGGTATTGTACATGTGAGGTAGGTGAGATTTATCAGTGACTATTGTTAATAGCAGTGATTTTAAAGTTGAAATGTATTTTTTTTCCTTATCTACCAGCACAGCTCTATGAATGTCAGATGCACAGACATAGGTAATAAGTCAGAAATGAGCAAACAATGAACTGTGAGATAATTGTATGAAGAAACACTAAAATTAGTAGTTAAAGCCATGACAAGTAGCTAAGTAAAAATAAGTGGAGTCTGTTACATTAAAGAGAATACAAGCAGATGCATTCCCACTTGCAAAGATAGATCATGATCAAAAAGGGCCCTGGACAAGTCAATAGACCAAGGTGTCACCCTCCCCCCCCCCACAGACTTTCCAGTGTCTGATTACTTGGCTACATCCTCCCAGTTACTATAACAGTGTTCAAACTTGTCAGTGTGCATACTATTTTCTTCTTTACTTTTAAAATGATTGCAGAGATTTGGATTTAAAACCTTTATTTCATATTTTATAGTATAAATACTGATAGACACATGCAAAGCAAAACAGTCTCATATTGGAAACACACTTAGTAGGACCAACAGTAAACTTCATGTCCCTCAAAACTCATCTTGTTGTTGTGTCTTTCGGCTTTTCCTGGTTAGGGATTGCCACAGTGGAACTCCGGTCCGCTAATGATTGGCAGTAGATTTTTATGTGCCGAGTTACGAGGTATGCCCATTCATCATGTTTCCACACAGAAGATGCTCTAGCTGAGAATCGAACAGGACAACGTCATACTGTGAGGCGACAACGCTACCGCAGCATTCTCTCAATTCATTGAAAAAGCACTGAAGCTCACCTTCACTGAAGATGCATCTGGCCAGTGGCAGATTAAGAGTACTATGGGACCCAGGCTGTTTTCAAAGCATGGTCCACCCCACCCACACTTTTAGGAACCTGTGTAAATGCATGTGTTTATTCACTTTCCTGATTGTTTTAAATTATATTTCTTGTTTAATGCAAAAACATTTATTAGACTGTGATTTCAATTTGTAGTTTTGAGCATTTTTCCAGTATGAACCAGCAATAACAAAAGTAACAATTTCAGAACATTTCAACCATAAAAGGTGAATCAAATGGCTGTCATATAATCTACCAATATCTTTACACAACAAATATATCCACTTTATAGATGGTGTACATATCATAAGTCTGATTGTGATAAAAGTGGCCACAGTAAAGTATTCGAGTTTGCTTTACACAAGTGTATACTAGTCCTGCAAAGATAGAATAATGAATTTTAACTTTATCAGTTCAGCAGTGTCAGTCAGTTTTATCCACAGCATCCCCCAGATCCAGGAATTATAACTACATTGCTGACTGCATCCTTCTAAGATGTCTGTAAAATAGTTAACAGTAATAATCACCAAAGTCACATACTTTAAATTTGTTTTACACAAACACACAGTAGCCAAAGTATTCCAACATAGTTCACACACACACACACACACACACACACACACACACACACACACACACACACACACACGCACACACACACACACACACACACACACACACACACACACACACACACACACACACACAAAACCACACACGTTCACACACTAGTCCTATAAAGTCCGATTAAAGGCAGTTGAAGAATGACCAGATGATTAAGGGCATAAGGTACAGACCCACATCCTGACTAGCAGGTATTTGTTGACTATATACACCCGTTATTGCTATGAAGAAATGAATTGCATGTATTTTATTGATAGTTTTGGATGAATTACATGGAACTGTATAAAGATAACTAGCATCATAGTATAAGATCTAGACATGTAAGAACAGTTTAAACAGAGGAGTATGAGACCATATGAAATATTAACCACCTGATAACATATGCTTAATCAATATGTCCATTCTATGGAGAAGTAAAAGTCATCTGAATAATTCCACATTAACAATATGCTGGCAAACAACTTTGCATTTCAGTGCTTCATCAACAAATGCAGTGCTGGCTTTGAAGAATAAATTTCCTACATTGCATTAAAAAAATGGTGTGCTGGTGATATTTCTATGGCACTTCCTGAAATAGATCAGCTATGCTATAATGAATGGCTGGCAAACAATGATACATGGTCATAGTTGCTAGGAATGCAGTCCTGGAGACCACTAAGGAGAATGCTTATTTAGATTTATGGTAATAGACAAAATTATAGGTGACAGGAGTAACCAGCAAGGTTGGCACACTATCCTTAATCATAAGGAAAAATATTGGATTATTAATTTAGGAGCATTATTTTCTCCAGGACTCAATGACCACGTATGAATAATACCACAGATCATTGTTTTTTTGTTTTGTATGTACTTATATATTATATATATATATTTATAATTTTCAGTTAATACATGGAGTATGTATGTTTATTCATATATACATTTAATATTATTTTTTATATATATTTATTTTCATGTATGTATTATAGATATATATTTGAACATGTAATTATTGTAAAATGCTTGTTCACTGAAGAAGGCTGGTTAGCCGAAACCGGTCTGAATAAAGTATTTATGTGAATATTACTATTTTTCAAGTACTCTATGCTGGCCACTGGTGTTTGCATTGTAAGTGGTTTGGCCGTGCATTCTCCATACATGCAGAGCATTGGGTTGTATCAGTTTTATGTTTGCTCTGCTGTTGGTTCTTAGTACTGGCACCGTCAGTCCGTTTAAGAAGACATTTTCTTCTCTTCGGTGGGTCAACCTGGATTACTTTTACGATCACTATATATTGGATCTGTCGTGTTTTTCTATTTGTATTTGGATGCTGAGTTGACATTTTCGTCACCAGAGACAAAAAATTGCTATTTGCTATGGTCGAGTGTTTGGGAGGCCTGATGCTTCATCACAACTGAATGTATATCTTTTTTCATTTCTATGTGGGAGGATTGGATGCCACGGTAGCACGTTTCAAGGTACTGTCTATTATTTCATTATCGTTTCAGCGAAGGAAAGAAGGGGGACCAACATAGTCTTTGTGCAATACAATATTTTGTCTGTTGGCTCACATATATTGATTATTTTACATCAGCCTATCGTGACTGTGATTTGGAGTATAGTCAGAACTTGGGAATGCCAAAATTGGATGTATAAAGGCCTACTGTTCATCGTAGACTTCATTTTGCAAATCTGCAAATAACTTGGACTTGTTTTCATGTCTGTTTTTGTTCAACTTTGAATGGACATTAAAAAATTGACATTTTTTCTAATATATCCTTGTGGCGTACTCACGGGGAAGCAAGTTGGTGTGTTTTGGGATACTTTGAATACCATAGCTATACTATTGTCGATTGTATGTAAATTCTATTTCTCTAGGCTTGAATGGTTTTCAAATAAGCCTTTTTATTTTTTACATTTGTATGTTTAATATTTTTTTTATAGTTAGATAAGAGGAATATGGATATTATAGTATATATATCTCGGAAAGGCCATTTATAATATAACAAACTTGGGAGATGTGTATGCCATTCACTTGTGTTATAGTGAATATTTGGTGGAAAGGGACAGCCTTCATTGTATGATATATATCTATTCCGGATAAATTATAGAAATAATTGATAAATAATTGGCTATTGAACTTTTCGGACTTGGTAATGCAGAGGGCCGATTTAATTTTTTTTTTCTTTTTGGGCTCTGAATAGTGGCAATAACATGCTATCAAGTTTTTGAAGTGAAAGAACAAGGTTCTAATTAATATCGGGGCAATATTTGTGTCTACTATATGAGACAACAGTGTGAACATTTTTTTGCTTCCAGTTTTGACTTTGGATCTTTATGACAATAATAGTGTTACAACATATAATATAACTGTATATTTTTTTGTATAGCAATATTTATCAGTCACTATAACAGGCACTAATAATCCCAATGTGTTTTATATATACATATATATATATATATATATATATATATATATATATGTACCTTTTTTCAATGTATTTGTGCTATTTATGAGGCTTGGTTGCACTATAGCATGCTGTTTTTTCCCCTGTGTTTGCTAAGTTATGCCCTATGGTTTCATTTGCATATGTAAGATGGTGGGTATGCGAATTATTAACAATTATTATAAAAACAAAGAGCTACAGTAGATGGGCATACTTATCATTGTGAAAAAGAAATATTATCAGTAGATGGAATGTTTTTTATCCATATTAATGCCCTAGCACTTTTGTTTTGGGGGCAAAAACTAAGTGGGCATACTAACCATTGTGAAAAGGAATATCAACAGTAGATGGGCTTATCTATCACTGTGAATACAAATAACAACAACAGGTGGAATATCCTTTATCTACATAAATAACCCATGACTCTAATCTTGTGACAGTATATATCCTTTTAGTTTGTTTATATCTCCAAGTTAGGATATTTCTACATTGTCTCATAGAAGCCTTGTTTGGGCCAATTTTTTATCTATGGTTATTTGACAGGTGGTGTTCCTGACAGCTCTGTTGGTATCTATATCTACTAATTTTGCCTTATAGAAAACCATCTTGGATACCCATGGTGATTTAGTCTTGTCTCTGCTAAACAGTAATAAATAGTATAATTTTGTTTCTTAATCTTCATTAAATTTCACACCTAGCTCCCTTTATAATTTTTGATTATTGGAAAAGCCTTATTTTTCCCTAATTAAACAGGATCAGCATTATAAGTATTATTAGCATAATGGATCTGGAGAGCATTCTAGATGGGTTATGTGCTGACAGGGATGATATTGGAATATTTGGCATTGATATCAGACCAGGCAGTAACCAGAATGGCTCTGAAACTGACCCTATAAATGGATGCAATATTGCCTTTAATAAATTGGGCAAGGGCTTAAAAAAATCTAAGAGCCAATATATGGCATTTTAGACTATTTAGAGCATATGTGAATAGAGAAATAGCACCTAGAGGCCTTAGAATTTGTCTACAACCCCTGGTTGGTAGATCGGAGGATATACTAACCAGGGAATGGAATTTAGCTTTACAACAGGCCTCAATGATGTTTGTGAATATTCTAACATCTTACTATCAAAGGATGGTTGATATCAATGTGTTGGAGGTGAAAATCTTATGTGAAGACTGCAAAAAATATGAGACTATACCACAGTATGCCATTTCTTTGAATAAGCTTACTAAGGATCTGGCTATTTATGAAAAACAAATTAGAGATAGAAAGATTAAAAAATTTAACAGAGATGTAACTGACTACCAAAGAGGTCGACCTTTTGAAGCATCAGGAACGGTTAGGTTTTCTGATACCAATAGAGCTTCCAGTATGAACACCTCCATGAAGAGACCTAGATCTATCCTTAAGAGAACAGAGAATTCATACACTAGTACATCAGGGGAGGAATCTTCCTTCATGGATAATGACAGTGTCAATACCAGAGAATCACCCATTTGCAAAATGTCTAATGTACAACACCCTTTAGATGTGGGAGTAAGCGGCATGGGGGGCCGCAAACATAAACATGGGGGCAGGAATCAACTCGGTGGAGGTTTTGCTGCAGACTATCTTGAAGTAACCAGGAATGTTGGTCAGAATGTGTTAAACCTTTCTGATGTATCACTTACTGAGGAGCAAACTCTTTTATTGAATACAGGTCTTGGCTTTGTACCTGGATTCTTTGTGGATGAATACAGTATTGTTACTTATGTTTATCAATTTTGCCATAGACTCAACCTTAGATTGTTTTTTCAGATAACAATACTCAAAGATCTGATGAATTCAGGTTTCATAAATCCGACTTCCAACCACCGATGAATATGTCTCAATTTTTTTACAAGCTGAACTGAGAGATCTTCATTTTCCTAATAGGGAATCATGCATTTTGGGTCATAATCTTTCCTCTGAGGAAGCAACTGCCTTGGAACAACTCAAAAACAATCATGCCATAGTTATCTTACCAGCTGACAAATAAGGGGCTGTGGTTGTAATGAATATGGTTTACTATCTAAATGAGGCTAGGGAACAATTATCAAATTCAAGATGTTACATGCTCATGTCCATAGACCCAACTCCCGTATTCAAAAAAGAAATAGATATGTTCCTTAATCAGGCATTGGAGGAAGGTACTATTAACAGCTCTACTCTAACCCATCTAACGGTAACTGATCCGCAAAAATAAACGTTATATCTATTACCCAAATTTCATAAATCACTCACCCAGCCTCAAGGTAGACCAATTGTTTCTGGTATTGGATCCCTGACTGAACCTTTGTCGGTATTTCTGACTAAGTATTTGAAACCTCTATTGGCCTCAGTCAGAGCTAGGATCCAGGATACTACACAATTTCTTAAAATTATATCGGATACACAATTGGGTGGCTGATGTGCACCCTGGATGTAAAGGCATTATATACTAGTATCCCCCATTGGACTGGTTTACAAGCTTTACAATTTTGGTTAGAGCATGCTGCCTTATATCCCCCTGGTTTCAATACTCTATTGGTATGTATAGCAGAACATGTTCTGAATAAAAATGTTTTTTACTTCCAGGGTGAGTGTTATTGGCAGTTGCAGGGTACAGCTATGGGGGCATCTTTTGCCCCCATATATGTGGATCTGTTTATGGCATTTTTTGAGGAATGTATGATCTATGATCCACTTCATAACATCTATCAAGTGGAAATTGATATTTGGCGCAGATATTTGGATGACTGCTGGATGGTGTGGTGGGCAGATCTGACATATCTGCAGGATTTGTTGGAATATCTTAATGACAATTTGTGGGGTATTGAATTCACTCTTACATCACATCATGACACTATCAACTTCCTAGATGTAACTGTGTATCAGAATGAGGATCATACTCTTAGCACCAAGACGTTTTGGAAATATCCACAATACAATAGCCTGCTTCATGCATCTAGTATGCATCCCCGCCACACCATCCGCAATATTCCAAAATCACAATTCATGCGCATTAAAAGGATCAGTTCTTTTACATGGGAATCTGAAAAGGCAAGACAGGATCTGTGTAACAGATTTTTGGACCGGGGATACAGGAAGTCTGATATTATGCTTGCCAGCAATTGGAGTTGTGCTCAGGATAGGGACACATTGCTAGAGTATAAACAGTGAAGGCCAACACAAGTGGGTGAAAAACTCAGAACTTATGGATGTAATAACAACGTCATCAGAAATGTACTAGATACTCATTGGAATATACTTATGGCCAATGACCAACTTAGAGAATGCTTGGGCCCCAGATGCCAATTCTCTTATAGACGTGGAAGAACCTTAGGTGCACACTTCTTGCATTTTAAGCATAAAGAGAGTGGGGGAGCTGTGTATAAACAATTGACCATGTCGGGGGATCAGTTATTGGGAATGTTCCCCTGTGGACACTGTGGGTCGTGCCAATTTGTGAGCAAACTAGTGCTGACACTAGCAGGGTGTATGATTTGAGTGTTTTTGGGAATTATGCCAGTAGTTGGATAGTGTACCTAGCAACATGCAAATGTTCTGCCTTTTATGTGGGCCAAACTTCTCACTCATTAAGAATAAGGATGTCAAAACATAGAAGTGATGTCCGAAATAAAAGGGAGACAAATGCCTTATATAGACACACTATCAAACATCCGAATGCTGAATTTAGATTTATGGTAATAGACAAAATTATAGCTGATAGGAGTAACCAGCAAGGTTGGCACACTATCCTTAATCATAAGGAAAAATATTGGATTATTAATTTAGGAGCATTATTTTCTCCAGGACTCAATGGCCACTTATGAATAATACCACAGATCATAGTTTTTTTTGTTTTGTATGTACTTATATATTCTATATACATATTTATAATATTCAGTTAATACATGGAGTATGTATGTTTATTCATATATACATTTAATATTATTTTTTTATATATATTTATTTTCACGTATGTATTATAGATATATATTTGAACTACAATGATTGCCTCATTTATATATAATGTATTTGTAAATTTGGGTTGGACCATGTTTGGCATTGGTTGGGGGAGTATATATACTGCTACATCGTGTAGTTATTGTAAAATGCTTGTTCACTGAAGAAGGCTGGTTAGACGAAACCGGTCTGAATAAAGTATTTATGTGAATATTACTTTTTTCAAGTGCTTGGTGTACTCTATGCAGGCCACTGGTGTTTGTAGACCACTAAGTAGCCCAGACCAAATTCCCAATTCCTCCAAAGCACTGTCTGGTTAAGTGGCTTGTTTAATGTCACACAGTAGGTAAGTGAAGGCAAAAGACTGAAGCTTTGTACCCTTCCCACAGGAAGCAGCTCATTAACATGTTGGAGCTTTAGTCTTCTGTGGTAACTGCATTAACTGCTAGAGTAAAAGCTTTTAACTAAATGCAAAAATCCTTTATAATCCAGTCTTGTAGAGAAGACTGTATCACAGTAATATGCAATATGCAACAATGACCTCATAATGGATCCTGAAGATCAGATGGTTATAATTATCAGTCCAAATAATGAAGACCATGTGAACTGACAGAAATCAATCCCTTTTTGGTTGGAGGCTCTAAAGAAGGTACATCAAACATATATTACTAATATCCAAAATGTTTAGACTATATTGCACAACCCAGGCCTATTAATGATTTAATTCATTATTTAGTACAATGAATAAAGCAAAACCATTAAAGACTATACACATGCTGCAGGAGCTTTTTTCAACAACCTAGAAGTCATCCAAATATCAGAAAGTACTGCATATAATGTACTTTGTGGGGGTTGGGGACTTACATGCTTGTATCTCATTTTTGACCTCCCTGTGTCTTCTCTGTCATCAAAGATAGCTATCCCCTCTGTGTTCACAGAGTGGAGGTCTGACATACTTGAATGGTTAAGAATGCTGCACTGCTGCAGAGCACACCTCCAGAAATAACAGAGCTGGATTGTAGAGAAATGTGGCATGGATAATTAATCAGGTCTCCATCAGCTATACCAATATCCCATTCCTTGCTTGCCTCTTCTCAATTAGGTTGCCATTAACGCTGTTCGAACCTGTCAGTGTACAATTTATTTTCTTCTTTACTTGTACAATTATCACAGACATTTGAATTTCCTTTAAAACTTTTTTTCACATTTTACAGGAAAAAAAAACACTGACAGCTATTTTCTAAACAAAACAAAATACTCATATGTTAAAAATAGGCTTAGCATGAGAAACATGAAAGTTCTCTTCCCCTGAAAATCACATTTAGTGAAAATGCATCTGGTAACCCATTAAACTACAAGACACATGATGGGATTCATACTCAGATAGCATATAGAAAAGCATGAATTATCATCTTTGTTAAGGGTGCAGGAATTCAAAAGACAAAAGTGTAACACATTTGCTAACATTCTGGAATAGCCCACTGGACATGTGTCCCTTTCCAGAAGCAGCCCAGGAGTACTGTCTAGTGAAGTAATTGGCTAGAGTCACAGAGAAGACAAATGAAGGCTAGGAGAATAAAATCATGTTTTAAAACAGGCTGTTGAGGGGTGATCTATGCCTGTATACAAGACATTGCCAGACCCCAATCCAATAGACCTCCTGCATATCCACAAAACAAACAGCACCAGAAATACCCATTCTAAAGAGGTAAACATTGCCTGTGATATAAATAAGACATGCTAGAGAGTCAGGTATGTATCCCAGAGACTATCCTATCTCTGGAACAGGCTTCCCATCCATGTGAAGCAGAGTTCTTCTCTAACCCAGTTTAAGTGTAACTTTGACAAGTCGATGGGGAACAGAAAATTTATCCCTGGCTTGGCACCTATATCTCTAATGGACACAGGCAACCTGTAAAAGGTTCATCTCCCAGGCTTCTGCTTGTAAATGTTTCATCTCTTAGGCCTCTGCATAAATTTATCAAGGATAACAGAACTTGTCAGAAATTTGGGATGCATGGCTAGGCTTAAAATGGCCTTTGTAGTCATTAACCTACTAAACACCTATGACCCTATGAACTTATGTTGTACAGGAAGTTGCTCTTTAACAGCTCATAGTCTTACTCATCTGCACTAAGTACTAAGCAAGCTGTTGTAATCCAAACACAGTGCATTTCACACAAAAACAAGATACATTAAAAACATATTCATAGTTAAAATAGTAAACATTAAACTCATAGACTTTATGCTGCCCAATTTATTCATAGCTAAATAATAAACACACTATCAACATTAAACAGGAAAAAGGAAACCAAGCACCACACCCAAAGAACATGGCCTATATGATGATGTTCCTGTTTACTACAATCAAATTCTTTCAGTACACCATTACTACTCTGGTTTAAGAGACCATTGCAGAGCTTATCCGATATTTCCAGCTCCTGCAAAGCACTGTCAAGATAAGGATCAAGAATAGGGCATAAATGAGGCAAAACTAGAGAATGTTTTGCAAAATTGGAGATAGATAAGAGCAGACTACTCTAAACCACTTAAAATTAAAATAAATAAATAAATAACAGACCAACAGATCTTGCAGCAATGAATATTTTGTGACCCCACAAAACTATGAAACTCTTAATGAGTGACATTGGCTGACTGTAATTCTCTGTGATTTACCACAGAAGACAAAAAAAAGTTAATGTAGGTCTGGCAGTTGGTGTGGAGGATTATAACTCTTATTTCTGTATCTAAGGTACAGGATTTGATTCTGAGCAAGTAATTTAACTAGACAGGCCCTGTAACTGGGGCATTTTACATAGATACATACACAGCCTCCTGTTTTGCTTCAAAGTAAAGGAAAAACTACATCCTACTGTAACACATTGATTCAAAGTAAATGAAAGTTCAGTCAGGCATTGCCTGCTGTACCTGTTATGCTTCAAAGGATGTTCAGTCATCTTTTTACTGTAACACACTGCACTCCATTCCTGCTTCCAAGCAGTTTATCCTATCACACTAATCTAAGTAAAAAAAAAAATTCAACCAACTCCTACTTGAGACATCTTCATTCTGCTGTCCCATTGTTTTACTGTGAGAAGTTAAATTATGCATCATGAGAGATTAAATTACTAAAAGTGCTTTGAGCAAGTAAGACTGGAGATGTTGGCCTGGTCTGCATGCAGTAGCTTCAGTCTCACTGACTCAAATCATTTGTCAATGGGAGCTGTTCTAGACAAAGAGCAGGAAAATTTGCTTGGACTGTGTTTTTTATTTATTTCTTTTTTTAATAGGAGGTGCTGCAGACACAGCATTGGTTTGGACTTCTTTTAATTGGTTTGGATTGTTTTTTTTTTTTTTCTAATGTTCTCTGGCCAGGCCCACAGCCAACTCCAGGCCATAGGCAGCTGCTTGGGTCACCTTGTGCTGTATCCATCCCTGCCTACTAGTAACAGCCACTTCAGTATGAATGATAACAATGCAAAATCTATTAATTTAGTGACAACCAGGACACTTTTTCTTTAGGCTATAATTCAGTTAATCGAGCATATACAAACTGTTTTTCACATCTGGGAGGGAAGCTGAGATGGGACAAGAAAGGCTGATGTGGGTGCAGATTGGAACACATTCGAGTTTTGTTTCTACAGTTTTATATTCTGCTTATCATTTACTTGCTTAAAGTTGCATTGCAGTGCCTTTCTGTTCCCATGTTCTTTGTGCCTGCCCTATGCCCCACTGAGACATTAAGCTAAAGCTTCTGAAATTCTAACCTGCATAAGGTCATTGACTTGTAGCTCAGAGGATTGTATTCGGTGCCTTTCTGTTCCACTGTTCTTTGTGTCTTCCCTACCCCCCTCCACACACACACTGAGACATTAAGCTAAAGTTTCTGAAAGAGATATTGGTTCTATTTGATTGGATCCCTCTTTTAGCTAGCCTGCTTCTGCCTTCATTTTTCTCAACCCTCCTGTACTTTTCCTGTTGGGGTTTTATAATCGTCTCTTATGGTAATATGATTTCCAAAATCCCTCCTTCTCCATTTTCATTGCTATTATCTGTTGTATAGGCTATTTAAGTACTCTCCCCAACCACTGTTTTCCATAGATCCATGATACTGAGTGCCCACCCAGCAAATCAGTATTACTGTGGAGTTAACCTTCCTTTCTATATATTATCTCCTGCTCATTTTCCAGTTAACCTTCCTTTCTATATATTATCTCCTGCTCATTTTCCCAGAACTCAGCAAAGCTTGGCATCCTAGCCTGTGTTATAGAAGTGTTTTACTTGTATCCAGTGCCATCCAGGCAAAGATAAGTACATTTGATTGATAAATCACATTTGCATAAGTTATTTTTGCACGATTGCTAATATTTCCTGCTTTTATTTGTATATTTCACTGTATTTTCATAAAAAATGCTCTTCCTCACACTGTTACTGCTGTAAGACTGTCCTAAAATTGCCTTCAGAAAGGGATTTCCAGCTAGTTGTTTAGTTGGTTTGTGGTAGCATTGCACTTGTGGGTCTCTTCTACTGTGTTTTTTAAATTAGGATTATTCATTATGTGGCAGGAAGTGTTTGCTTGGTCAGTCTGGGTTTGTAAACACAAAAAGGGCTCACATTGTAGTGTTTTATTGGCCAGAGGGCTGATTAGTTAGTTTTCTATTTTTCCTGACCTGCTATAAATTTGGCATGTTTGCTCATAGCTGGTCACTGTGCAGCAGCAGTTTGCAGTACCCTGTACAGCAGCATACACCTAGAAAGCAAATTTTCCATATAGAATGGTCCGTAAAACTGTACCTTGTAAAGCAGTAAATATCAAGCAAATACCTTGTGCTCTGATAAGCTTAGAGCAGCTAGTTGGGCATTGAGTGGCAATCCTATAGATTTAGTAGAATTCAGTATTATGTAAACATTAAAGTTAGTAGAATTTGGTACTGTTTAGCTTAATCTTCCCCAGTAAAGTACCCTTATTAGTCTGCACCAACAAAGTACCCTTAATGGCCTTCTGACCTGAATGCACCACTCCCTTGTAGTTCACAAATCAAAGGACTGGACAGCATGAATATGCAATTTCATATCTTCTCTGTAGGCAGCTTGGTGGACATGGGTATCCAGAGATAATGTAGCAATTGTCTCATGTTTACTGACAACCACTTAATTCTTAAAGAAACAGACAGTATGCGAGGGATGTACTTACAGAATGTCACTGGAAGCTAAACACTCACATGGAAGGATACACCAGGTTGTCAAAACCATGCACACTACACCCACCTCACATAGCACACAACACATACAAACTAATGTATGCAGAGGCACTTAAAAGCAGTCTTCCTGAACAACAAAAATCACATAGACCGCCTGTTGGCAAAGCTATGCCTCAGCAAGGCCAAAAGCACTCAGAAAAGGCATTACCAAATACCACACACACAGTCCCACTCAATGGACCCAAAACACTAAACCCATAAGGCAAGTAAACATGTATCCCAGCATTCTCGTAATAAGGCACTGCATTGTAAGACATACTGATAACCCTTTAACCAGGCTGAACAGGAAAAGATAATGGTTAGTTGCTTATCTGGAGTCAGAATTTGCCAAATCATACATACACTCAAGTCATCACACCACAGGTACCAGTATGATTCTATCATAGTCCAGCTGTAAATGACCTGAGTTGTACTTCCCTGGACTATACGAAGTGAGACATTATGGAACTCTCAGACTATGTATCTCAGGCTGGTATGATCTTAGCATTGAGCAACATATTACCATCATTGGGGATGATGTCACAGCATGAGCAAAAGATGATTGATTTTAACAATTGGCTGTCTTCTTGGTGTCATTCTAAGAGGATCCAATATTTGTTGGCTTAGGAAGATATGGTGAACAGACCATGTTAATTTGCCAAGGATAGTCTGCAACTCTCTCCTCTAGGCTTTTGAATATTGGTTAAAACTTCATCCACCCCCATAGTGCCTTTTTAGGTAATGCCAAATTGACAGACCTTCCAACACAAAAAATAAACTTAACTGAACTTCAAGGTCTTTCTGCTCAATGCAATGAGTGTAAAAAAATGCACCCTGTCCAAGCCCTTCTCACACTTGAGAATATAGACATCTTTGCAGTTACCAATACATGGTTTAAAGTGGCAGACAGTACTCCAGTAGTACAAGGTTTCAGTGCCCTTCACACTTTTAGATCAGTAGCTGCACAGACAAAGGATAAAGGTGGAGGTGTCTCGATATACATCAGTAACAAGCATACTTCTAGGTTGGTCAAACGTGATGATGCAATGAGCTCCTCCACATGCAGATCACCACAGACAAAATCCAGTACTATATACTAGCCAGATATAGGTCACCTTCCATATCCCAAGAAACTCACAATTCATAGTTGGACCTAATAAAGACACCTACCATGCAAACTAACACCCTGCTCATGGGAGGCTTTAATTACCCCTGCACAGACTGGAAATCCCTACTCAGCCTCAACTCTACAGGCACAGAGATTCCTGGACTTTGTAAATACAAACAACCTTGACCAAATAGTGAATACGTCTACTAGAGTCTGCTACCCCCCCCCCCCCCATGTCTCATCCTCCCTGGTAAGGTCTGACCATAAAGCTGTCTCCTTTGAAATCAAAATCAACTCCATAACCCCAGTAAAACCAGTAATATTTAGGAACTAATTCAGGCAAACTACCTTTTATTAAGTGATAGTTTGTCAAAATTCAGTGCCCTTCCAAACCCCAGGTGCACAGCAGTCTATGCTGAATTGCTCTCAGAAGCTCTGTACAACCATGTCAATGGCTGCATAGAGGCTTCTCTACCTACCAGAAGTAAGCCCAGAACTAGCCCCAGAAACAAACCACCTTTGTGGCATCCCAAATTAAACAGGACATACAAGAAAAGGAAACAAATTAAGGTAAAAATCAGGAAGGTTAATTCACATAAAGATAAAATTCTCTCATCAAATTAAATAGGCAAATAATAGGGCTAATTAGGTCAAACAAAGCCAATTTTGAGTTTAAGATAGCCAACCAGGTAAAAGTTAACCATAAGGCTTTCTTCAGCTATGTCAGAAACCTCAAGGGAAGCACACTGCAATGTGCTGAACTGGTGGTTAATGGTGCCACATTCACTAAGCCTGGCAATATAGTGAACATGTTAGCAGACAAATTCAATTCCAACTTTAACCCCCCACCCCCAACCATCCCCTATGAAACACCCTCAGACATAACCATTCCAACTATAACTACAGAGTATGTACTGGATGTGCTTGCTAAATCCAAAAACACACCCTTACTGAGCCCAGATAACATCTCAGTATGCCTTCTGAACAGTTTTAAATATGACTTATCAGGACCCCTGGATTCATTATTTAACTGTAGTCTTAAAACAGGCTTTGTTCCACGAGAATGGAGGACTGTGACAGTCATTCCCCTTCATAAGGGAGGACCTTCAACAGATTCTGTAAACTACAGACCCATTAGTCTAGTCTGACTAGTCTTACTTGCAAAGCCATTGAAACAATTATCATGGAAATCATGAACAATGACATATGAGACCTCCAGACACTGGATCTCTCCCATTTTGGCTTGGTCAAAGAAAGGTCATGCTAACTGAGCCTGGTGAACTTCTTTGAAAAGGTCACTAAGGCAATAGATGAGGAGAAAGCAGTCCATACTGCCTACTTAGATCTGGCTAAAGCTTTTGATACAATACCCCACTTGGGCATTGTCAACAAACTTATGGAACTAGGCATAAGCCACTTTATAACATGCTGGATAGCTAGCTGGCTCACAGATAGGACCCAAGAAGTTAGGATCAGTCAGACAACCTCCACAAAGCGGCTGGTCACCAGTGGAGTACCTCAGGGCTCTGTAATGGGTCCACTGCATCTACTTCTTGGAGGTCAAAGTCAAAGGCCTCTGGATGACCAAGTCTGCAGATGATTGCAAACTGGGAGCAGTCACTGAATCCCGCCAAGATGAGAACACCCTTCAGGAAGGTCTATCACAGACAAACTCTTGGTGCCAAAACCATGCCTTAAAACTCAAAGCCAAGAAATGGATTATAGAGCCTTTTGGAAAGTTGGCTACCCCCAGGTAACTACATAATGGATACAACACCCCAAAAAGATGATTCACTCTCCAGGGATATAGGAACTCATGTATATAGTAAACTAGCCTTCAACCAACGTGTCCAAGATAGTAAGAAGATCCATCTATGTTGCTAAACTTCTAAGTAAGGACATGGCTTCTGGGTTCACAGATATCATCATACCACTGTACCCATCCCTCATCAGACCCATCATAGAGTATAATGCACCTTCAGTATGTACTGGACCAGACACATGCAGCAACTGGAATGTCCTCAATGGTTCCTTACAAAAAAAATAAATACAGGGAGTAAACACAATGTCCCACACTGATCACATCAAAGCCCTGTCACTTTATTTAGTGTCATGCAGACTTCTGAGAGGTGGTCTTTGCCTGGAGCACAAGACAACCCTGAACTCTGTTTTGATGAACCTTTTGCACATCCACAAAACAAACATAATGGTAACTACTAGATCAAAAGACCTAAATTTTGCATGTGATATAAATAGGACATGTTAGAGAGACAGATATTTTCACCGAGAATTCCCATTTTCTGGAACAGACTCCCCATTCATGTGAAACAGAGTCCCTTCCTTACCCAATTTCAGCACAACTTGGACCAATGCATGGGTAATCAGAAATTAACCCCTGGTCTGGTGGCTGTGTCTGTGATGGACAGAGGCAGTCATTAAATCACACCCTATATAAATCAACTTTGTGGGTCACATTTGTATTGCATGGCTTGGCTTATAATCTCCCTAGTTGTCATTAACCTAATATACACTTGTGAACCTATAAACATGCATTGTCAGCATGATTAAACCTAACTTTATAATGGATGACGCCTGTGAATGCAGCTGTCTACCTGGGACATCTCCTCACATATGGAGGGGTAATTTTCCTTTTTGAAAAATGTATATAGTTGGGTGTGCTTGTTGTGAGCTAAAAGGGGTAGGGGTTAACAATGAAAATGTATATATATTTTTTTTTTTTTGTATGTTCTTATTAAAATAAAAAGCCTAGGAAATGTGACATGGGTCTAAACAAAGACAAGAAGTTGCAATTGCATATAATTTCAGCCTACTATACACTAATGTATGCATGCAAGTTGCATATATTCACAAACCTGTCATATAGAATATGTAAAGGTAATTGCATCTTATCAGAATGACTACTTTATCAGTTATATCATGGAATGTGAATAAATAACATCATAGGTATGGACAAGAAGTAGCGAGTATTAAATTATATTACAAAGTGCAGGTTATTAATAGCAATGTTACAGGAGAAACACTTAGAAATGGGCATGTGAATTGAGCAAAGAAAGGATTACAGATTTATCCAACAGAGTATCAGGGACAAAGGAGAAGAGGGATAATAATATTGATTACAAGAGAGGCACCAATAGTGATAGAGGAGGAGAAGGAGAAGAAAGACAGTGAGGGTAGATTGGTGGTAATAAGGGGTTATTGACACAGAAGGAGGATTAGATTGATATGCATTTATAGTACTCCTAATATTACTGTTAAGGAATGTAAGAGAATTATGGGAGAGGTAATTAGCTTCCAGCAGGGAATATTTTTGGGTGGTGACTGGAATCTAATATGCAATAGTGAAGCTGCATCAGTGGGACCTGGAAAGGAGAATGTAATAAAAGTGGGTAGATTTTTAAAGAAATATATGAGAATATTTGGAATGGAAAAAGTGAAATTACTAGCAAAAACCCAGACAGAATTTACATATTATTCTTCAATGTATAATAATCTGGCTAAATTGGACAGAAACTATATTTCAATACAGTATGGGTGCTTAATTGACAGTTTTGAAACACATCCAGTAAATATTTTAGACCATGCACCAATAAAGACTAAGATAAGGATGCAGGATAATCAAGCAAAAATGAGACTGGTGCTTTCCTTCTTAAGTATTAAAACGAGAGGATTTTAAGGAATGGATAGTGAAAATGATTCAAGAGTTGCTGTGGAATGTAACATCTCTTCAGGAGGGATAGCTGAGGAGTAGAATAAAATGAAAATGAAATGTAAAAATATTGTAGACATGAGAAAGAAATATATATTGGAAACAAGTAATATGAATTATTTAGAGAGGATTATCAAAGGTTAAAGTTTTGCAGATGAAGAGAAATCTTATGGAACAAGAAGAGGAACACATGTTGAGTGTTAAAGGAAAAATGAGGGAGTATTTAGATAATATTTTGATAACAACCCCAGAGTACAAAAACTATTCACAAAATGACTTAGGCAACCAAAACTTATATGAGAATCTGTACAGAGCAAAGAAATGGAGGTACCAAGAAAAGACACAAATGGAAACACTTATGGAAAACTTAAATATGCCAAGGTTAGAAGAAGATAAGGCTTAAAAATTAGTAGCTGTGATGGCAGAGGATGAGATAAAAATGGTGATGTATAGTCAGTCAACAGGGAAGGCACCAGGAACAGGTGGTGTTCCTGTGGAAATTTGGAAGTTAGGAGGGAAAAAGTGGTAAAGAAGGCTTTGTTTAACAATATTTTAAAAGGCTGGACAGCACCATCATCTTGGAAGAAAGCTGTGGTGGCTGTACTACTCAAAGAAGGAAAACACCTTTTAAAGCCATCATCATTTAGACCAGTTTCAACATTTTTGTCTATGCTAAGAGAATGGCTAAGGTATTGCCTAAGCTGACAGGTATGGATCAATGTGTGTTTTTTTGAGGGAAGGCAAACATTTGACAGCATTAACAGACTGATGATGATTTAGAGGGAAGCAGAATGCAAGAAGACCCTAATATTGTTGGTTGGTCTTGATGAAGAAAAAGCAAACAATATAGTTAACTGACATTTTATGAGTCTGGCAATGGCAGCATTTCCATTTCTGGATAGAATACTTGGGTTATTTAAGAAGATATATGAAGGGTCAGAGGCAAGAATCATGGTGAATCTGATAAACTGGTTTTCAGCAGAGGTACCAGGAAGGTTGTCATCTTTCTCCTTTGTTATTTGCCTAATACTTAGAGCTATTGGCAAAGAAAATACAGGACTCATAAATTCAGAGGAATAACTGGAATAGTACTTAATAAAAATAACCTTCTCAGATAATATTATTTTATATTTCATAAATCCAGACAATGATATTTCATTGTTGTGGAGTACTTGCAGACAGTTTCCTGTTTTTCAGGATATAAAATAATGAGTATAAAACAAAGACTATAGTGGTAAACTATTTTCCAACATATAAATTAGTTCAGCAATACTCATATTTATGATAACATGAGAAGAAGTATTTAGGTGTTTGGATTACAAAAAATTCTATGTTGCACAGCAAAGGTTATGTGGGAAAAGAATAAACAAAAGAGAATACAAAAAGTCAGACCCTTCAATGTTCTATACAGGTTAGGCATATTTTTATCAACCAGAGGAGAAAGCTGTGGACAATAATTAATAATGAATTGAAAACATTTTTTTTGGTGGGAAATAGGGCAAGAGTAAAGTGGAATAAGTTGTTACTCCCCAGAGAACAAGGATTACCAGATTTGAATGGATACTTTAGAGCCAATCAGAAAAGGCTCATATACATAACACAATCAGAAGACTACACATCAAAGTGAAAATAAATGTTGTTGAAGTGGGAGAAGTTCACAAAGAAGGAAAGAGTAGAATTTTGGGTGCAGGCGCTTAAGGGTAACCAACAACCATATATATAATATTATAGGCACAAAGTGGCAGAAATATTTTGAGAAGTAAGATAAAATGGGAAAGGAGAAAAGAGATTTTATCAATAGGGATGACTGTAAGTAGGGTCACAAAAAATAGGCAAGAGGGAGCTGGAATTTATTAGGGAAAATTAGCATTGGAATCAACATATTGGGAGCAAGTAACTAAGGATGGAAAAGAAATAGAGTGGGATGAGGCCAAGCAGAAGTTAGGACTGCAAGCTTTAGACTGCCTTCCCTACCAGGGATTTAATACAGAGTATGGGCATACAGAAATGGTTAGGGCAGTGTTAAATGAAAGACCAGCTCTGGTGAAGCTTATAACTGAGTCTAGAACAGAAGCTGCCATAACAAAACAGATAATTAGTAAGGCATATACAATGATGCACGATAACTATAAGAATCAATCAGAAGATGTCAGAAAAGACTGCAAAATGAGAATGGAAAGGCATATACAAAGAAACGAGATATTTGTGCAGGTTCCAAGAGTGCAACAAAATCTAGAAGGTTTAAGATTTTTTTTAGAAGTGTTTGCATACGTCTTTCTATACCAAGTAGACTTCAAAGAATGATTCCATAGATTAAATTTTCCACAAATTGTCAGCAATTGCTGGAGGTGTAATGGAAAATTTTGGGAATGTAATGAGTTGATAGATCTTAGAAATTCCCTATTGTGTACTTTGTTGGGGGAGAAAATCACTTTAACTAAGGAAATTGTACTTTTGAAAGGGTTATAGAAACTGCATTACCTGGACACTGTAAGCTCCTGTTAAGTTTAATGCTGTTGGCTGCTAAAAACTCATTACTAGGAAATGGAAATCAAAAGGAAACCTAGATGTAATAGAATTGTTGACTGTTGTAAAGGAAATAAAAGAACTGGAGGTGAGAACTTTAGAGAATGGAAGGAGTAAACTAGAAATAAATGGAATCTGTGCAGACAATACATACAATATAATATGCAGGAAGAGTAATATTTCATTAAAGATAGGACTTGAGAAATACATGTAATGCTAAAGTAATTCTAGTCATAGTAACCCTAACTGATGCAATAAAATAATGTTATGCAGTTAAAATTAAGTTACATGTGTACGGCTGTTTCCCCTTTCTCTCCCAGGCATCTGTGGAGTTTGGCTCTAAAGCAAATACATTTTATATCGCTTTGTCATATTTTAAACAGCACTGACCATATAAGTGGTAGAAACACAGATGAAATCCATAAAACAAAGACATGAAAGATAAATTGAATTATTTTAGTAGGGTCTGTGTGGGATTCATTTTATACGGAAACAGCATTTTGCCATGGGAACAGAATACACTGCAATGTTTCAACATGCCATAGTTCAATAAAATAATGACACAGATGACAAAATATATTGTTGAATAGTCAATGTTTTATTCCCATTTCAGCTATAAGAATAGAGACAAAAAGCTTTATTGCACTGCAGATGCCCTCCATGCATCTCTGTAAATAGAAGAATTAGCAGAAAGTGACATAGAGCTAGAAACCTGTACTTATGTGTCCATAATCATTTTCCTATTTACCAGATCATTTCTCACTGTTGTTAATCTTTCTGTGTCACTGTATAGACATGAACTGCCAAAGAAAACAAACAGGAGAAAAAATTGAAAAGAACAGAAAAAATAATGATGCTGGACAACAAATGAATAAATGAAGAAACAAGCCAAACAAGCCAAACAAGCCAAGGATGCAACATTATGATATGTAACTCAAATGTTATTAACATTTTTGTAATCATAAACATTATTGCATGTGCATATTCAGTATATCATAGCAATTTTACAGATGGCAGTGCTGACTTGTAATCTATAATACATGCAGTGATCGTACTGTAGGCCCACAGCTGCAGGTTAGCATTACCTATCATGTGTGTACGGCACACTATAGCAAAAGTAGTGGCCAGAGATAACAAAGAGGTAACAAGTTTAAACACAGATACACACACACACACACACAGATATATATATATATATATATATATATATATATATATATATATATATATATATAAATATATATATATATATATATATATATATATATTTCAATATTATATATATATATATATATATATATATATATATATATATATATATATATATATATATATATATATATATATATATATATATATATATATATATATATATATTTCAATATCATGTCAAACATGAGCTATATGTATTAGTCAAAATAATTTTACAGCAAGCTGTATAATACTAACCTCTTAAAATACACTTTAAACCACATAGACTTTATAGGTGTTCATAGGTGTTTACTAGGTTAACAAACACAGATATGCTCAGAATTAGTCCAAAATGATACAAAAATCACTGAACCCACAGACATTGCCAACATACTGGCAGACAGGTTCAGTGCAACTTCACCCCTCTCCCCTAAAGGAGAGATAACTATCCCAGCGGAGTGTAGCCTACCAGACATCTCAAATGTGCAGGTGAAAGCTGCTCTCTCTAAAGCTAAAAACACAGCATCAATGGGACTGGATGGTGTCCCCGGCTGTGTGCTACACGAGCTAAATGAGGAATTAAACCCGCACATAAGGCAGCTGTTTAATCTCAGCCTTACCACAGGATACGTGCCCAAGGAGTGGCGTACGGCAACTGTGGTCCCACTCCACAAAGGCGGTGCCTCACGACCCTGGTAATTACCGCCCATAAGCTTAACAAGTCTAGTCTGCAAAGCTATGGAGAGGATCATAATGGAGCTCATAAACAAAGATATAGGGGACTTGCAGACATTGGACCCGACCCAGTTTGGAAGATCATGCCTTTTGAACTTGGTCAACTTCTTGAAACAGTCACCAAGGCCATTGATGAGGAAAGGCAGTCCATACAGCCTACCTTGACCTTGCCGACACAATACCCCACTCGGTATTGTAGAAAAACTACCAGCTTAAATGTAAACCCATATGTCACAAGATGGGTTGCAAACTGGCTTAAGGACAGAACCCACAGGGTTAGAGTTGCTGGCGCTATGTCAGACTCCAAGCGGTCACAAGTGGTGTCCCACAGGGCTCGGTCCTTGGCCCCTATTGTTCGGCATCTACTTCTCAGAAGTACAGGCCAACATGGGAGGACTTTGGCTGACAAAGTTTGCAGACGACTGCAAACTGGGCGCCATAGTGGAAAGTGCATCGGACACGGATATCCTTCAGAAGGGACTCACAGAAACAGATAGCTGGTGCCAGATCCATGGCCTGAAGTTAAACGCCAAAAAATGTATAGTCATACCCTTCGGGAAAAACAAGGTAACCCCAAGCTACTATATAGGTGGCAATCCACTAAGCACAGAAGAGGTTATCAGGGACCTGGGGACCCAGGTTGACAGTGGCCTTTCTTTTGACACTCACGTTGCTAAAGTGGTTAGAAAGACCTTCTACATTGCCCACCTGATCATGAAGGGATTCACATCCAGATCTAGTGAGGTCATTGTTCCCCTGTACTCTTCACTTATCAGACCAATGATCGAGTACAATGCCCCATTCAGGATGTATCTCACCCGACATCTGCAGCAATTATAGAGACCCCAAAAGTTCCTCACCAAAAGGATAAAGGGACTCCAAAATCTGTCATATGCTGCCAGATTGAAGAAACTCCAGCTCTATTCAGTCATACCGTCTGCTCAGAGGTGACATGTGCCTGACATACAAGGCCATGTCCAACCCGGAATTAATGGACATGCTCCACCTCAAAAAATCCAAATCCACCAAAACCACTAGAGCAGCGACTTAAACCTTAGCACGGGCATAAATAGGACGTGCTGGAGGATAGATTTATCACTCAGAGACTCCTATGCTGTGGAATAAAATCCCGGTCCATGTGAGGCAGAGCACCTTGCTGGCTCTGTTCAAGAGAAATCTTGACCTGTGGATGGGAGATCGTAGGTTTACCCCGGGAATCATCTCTGTGTCACTGCTGGACAGAGGCACAACAAACTAATGGGCACAGTATTTTTTCATATAAGAGGTGGCGTAAGCCACAAAAATTTGGGCTAGGCTTATAAATGCCTTAGGGCAGATAGCCTAGTATAAACCTATGAACCTATAAGGGCCTTTTTAAGCCTATCTATACATCCCAAATTTCTGACAAGTTCTGATATCCTTGATAAGTGTAAGCATGGGCCCAGGAGATAAACCATTTACAGGTTACCTATTCACATTACAGGCATAGGTGCCAAACCAAGAATGAATTTTTGTTTTCCCATCCAATTGTCCAAGTTGCACTTGAATTGGGTTAGGGAGGAACTCTGCTTGACATGGATGGGGAGCCTGTTCCATGGATGGGGTAGTCTCTGGGATACATACCTATCTCTCCAGCTGGTTCTATTTATATCACAGGCAAGGTTTAAGTCTTTAGAATGGGTAATTATGGTACTATTTGTTTTGTGAATATGCAGCAGGTCCAATTGGAGTGGGGTCTGACAATGCCCTGTATGCCAGGCATAGATCTCCCCTTAAAAGCCTGTAGGAGACAGAATACAGGGATAGGGCCTTGAGGCGGTCTGCATAGAACATATTACTTATGCCCTGTATTCTTTTAGTGAGGAACCTCTGTGGACATTCCAGTTGTTGGATATGCCTGGTTAGGTGCATTGTACTCAATGATAGGTCTGATGAATGCCGAATACAGTGAAACAATGACTTCCTTGGACTTAGATGCCATACCTTTGTTTATAAGTTGTGCAACATTGAATGATTTCCTCACCACTGTAGACACATGATGATCAAAGGCTAGATTACTATCTATGTGTGTCCCTAGGTCCCTGACTACTGGGTCAACTCTAAGGCATGTATTGTCAATATGATAGTTACCAGGGCGGATGACTCCCCAAAGGGTACTATTATGCATTTCTTGGCATTTAGTTTTAGTCCATGGCTCTGACACCAGTTATTTGTCTGTGTCAGCCCATCCTGGAGAACATTTGTGTCAGTGTGAGATTCAATGGTAGCTCCTAATTTGCAATCATCCGTAAATTTAGTCAGCCAGAGACCACTGACATTGGCCTTGACTTCTGAGAAGTAAATTCCAAAAAGGAACAGCCCAAGGATTGATCCCTGAGGGGCTCCACTTGTGACTGGCCTCTTTGTAGAGGTGGACTCCCCAATTCTAACTTCCTGGTTCCTGTCTGTGAGCCAGTTGGCTATCCACCGGGTGACATACGGGTTTGTACCTAACCTCTTGAGTTTGCCAACAATATCCAAGTGGGGTATTGTGTCAAATGCCTTGGCCAGGCCAAGGTAGGCAGTGTGAATGATTTTGCTCTCATCCATTGCTTTGGTGACTTTCTCAAATAATTTCACCAGGTTGAGTAGGCATGATCTGCCCTTGTCAAAACCAAACTTGGCTGGGTCCAGTGTCTGGAGGTTTACTATATCTCTATTGATCATCTTCATGATAATTCTTTCCATGGCTTTATATATAATACTAGTGAGACCTATGGGTCTGTAGTTTACAGGGTCTGTAGATGGCCCACCTTTGTGGAGAGGGACGACTGTTGCCTTTCTCCATTCATAAGGCACGAAGCCTGTTTGGAGGCTAAAGTTAAATAATAATTCCAGAGGACCTGATAGGTCATATTTCATGCTATTTAAGGCATCCTGGGATATTGTCTGGGTCCACTGATGCAATGTTCTTGGTCTTAGAGAGAACATTAAGGACCTGTGCCCTAGTGATAGTAGGGGGAGTTATATTTGATGATATTTTCCGAGGGAAGGTTGCAGGGGAGAGAAGAATAAAGTTGGAGCTGAAGTTATCAGCCAGGAGGTTTGCTATATCTTCTGGCTCAGTATAGGTGGCTCCATTTACAATGAGCTCTGCACACAATTGTGTATTGCCTTTGAGGTTGCGGACATAGCTAAAGAAAGCTTTGTGGTTGTCCTTGACCTGGGAGGCCAAGCTTACCTAAAATTGGCTTTGGTATACTTTGAGTTCTTTGTTTAGTTTGATGAGAGTGCTTTTATCCTTCTGGGTGATGCACCTCCTAATTTTTGCCATAATATTCTTCCTCATATTATACATCTGATTGATCTTGTTATTCCACCAGGGTGGCTTGTTTATTGAGTTAGTTCTGTACTTCTTCCTGGTGGGTACAGCTGCCTCTATGCAGCTATTAACATGCTTGCTTCCATTGCTTAGCCCACATGTGAACCAGACATGCAAATTAGCACAATAATTTGCGTAGTAATGTATAATACATATTACTAGTTTTCTTAACCTTTGTCCAGATTTTCAAAACAGACTAGTGAAACTGACTTCCAGTGTGGACCATGAATAAGAGCAAATGGACACACATACATGCATATCTACTCTTTTTCTCACTGATACACACACATACAAGAACACACAGCACAGTTTATAGCAACTTGAATTATGGAAGTGCATTATATTTTAACATTTGACAGATCATTATAAGGAGTACAGATGTAATACATTTAATCTAGATAAAATATAAATGTGTCATAAGGGTTGCTGGTAAAATATGAGTGGAAGATGATATTTACTAAAGACAATGTTGATAGTATTTCATTTGGAAGTGGTGAAATGTTGAGCAACCAAGGGGAAGAATAAAGTAAAAGGAAGGCAGGAATTTGCAGGAAGGATGTAGGAAAGAACCATAGCTATCCATTTCTTCAAGAATAAAACATGAACATATGTGCACAAATTTAGCTGACTTTGAACTGTCACCTCCAGAGAGAGGGGTGACCACAACAAAATCTGTTGTATAGGGAATTGACCGAATCATGTGTGTGATGAAGATGTGTGTGAAATGGAGAGCTATGTATGGGATGATTTTTTTTGTGGGACAGTTGCCCATTTTATTTTGAGAGAGGAATGTTGGGGAAGGGATGCAGGAATGTCTGGGTGTGGTAACTTGGGCAGGTGAGGAAGCAATTGCAGACAGACAAGACAAGAGACAGGGATGGTGAAGGACACGTGGTGGGTGAACACCATGCTTGAGGTGTGGTTGGGCACTTTGCGAACCCATAGACATCAAGTTGGGAGACAGTGAGAATCGAGTCATCACCCACTGGACTGTCATCACTGTCACCTCACTGCACTGATGGCTGCAGTGTCTGATGTCTCAGTCTCCTTGTGTTATTTAATACAATGATGGAGAGCAGTGTCTCCATCCAGTATAGGCACGTGCCCACAGTGTGGTGCACAATCCTGTGCATCATCCCTGACAGTTCCTGTCAGGTGATAAACTCACCACCTCTGCTACTGCTCCTGGAGGCAGCCATAGGCCTATCCTCTGGGGCAGAACAACCTGAGGGGCCAGGTAGTGCAGGACTGGCAGAGGCAGTGCTACCAGGTTCTGCACCAGATGTGATGGGCAGTGGTGCTGTAGCTGGTGGAGTGGGGGCAGGTAGATCCCATGGAACAGGCCTACCCCACAGTGCTGTGAGGAAGAAAAAATAAAAAAAGAGAGAAAAGGGTTGGGGTGAGAAGAAAAAAAAGAACATTAGTAACTAGATATGTGACAAACAAAGCATTGATACTAGTCTTTGAGTCTATTCTATTACCTTTGCTTTTAACAAATATCTTTGTTTACTGTTAAGACTACTGAGCTCAAAGTATTATAGATTTCAGTAAACAATCCTTGATGTGTGCATACATTGGACATATGTGTGTTCCAATTATACTGATTACAGTCCACAGCCAGCCACTGGTGACACTGCTTTACAGCTCTGATGTTACACTGCAATATAGATGAAAACTTAACAGCATTGTATATTTGGGAAGTGTGTATTATGAAAGCACAACCTATGACTACTCTGTAATACTGAACTATTGTTTTGCCCTCCAGAGTAATGCATGCATACTTTCTTATTACTGTTGAGAAATGAATGCTCAGTTTGATACAACTGTATAATTAACCAATAAATTGTGTCATAACTTGTAATGCTAAAATAACCTTACTGTTGGAATGCATACATACCACATGCATCTCACATCCATGTCAATCTAGTGGCATGGGTTCGCACATTCAGTTCTTGGTCTATGACAGATGCAGAAAAAACCCAGAATAGAGCAGAACACCATTAAGCATACCAATCCTGACTACATCCAGCTTTTAACTCTTGACAAGTAGTCTCTGTAAGTTATACTTACACATCTGTAGGGTTCCCCCAGTCCTACATTCCTTGATCCAACACTTGAGGATATCCCTCTTCCTCATCCTGAGGTCTCTGTAGTGATTCCTACATTATTCTCCAGTGTGGTGGATACCAGTAGCACTGGCCAGAGCCTGGGCCAGACTATTCCATACCTCTGCCTTGTAATCTGAACCATGATATCCCCTCTGCAATAACTTGGGCCCATGTTCATTCACTAGGAGTCCAACAAACATTTTGGAATCCTGGACACCCCATCTTTGAGCAAAGATTTAAAAAAAAAACTTTCCAGGAATGCCTGCCATGCCTATCACATATCAAGACCAAAGTAGAATGATGTTTTCCTGCCAATTGCAGGTATCATGCTTACTGGAAGTGTGCACTTTCTGGATTTGCAACATTTGAAAGTGTTGCACATAGCTTACCATCATGCTAACACACTGAATGACAGTGCATGCTGCCAGGAAATGTGTCTGCATGATGGTCGATAGTATTAATTGAATGCATCCGGTGTATATTTGTGACTGTCTGGGTCCAGTTTGCTACTTGGATGTCTCATTCATCTGGTTTGTGCACTACCACTCTACATACAAAAGAGATGGGCATAGCCAAAGCTGTTTGTGCTAAGCAGTGCATCATGCAAACAGTGGCCCCCCAAAAATTAAAAAAGTATAGAAAATGGAAAATTAGTTGAAATGTGGAAAATCAATCTATGGCATTCACAGTAGACACTGTTATTACACATGAGATATGACTGCATAGGTCTGGATCCCAACTCTCACTGCAATACACCATCAGAAAACAGGAGGGAGGACTTATCCATCTTTGCCCCACAAACAGCTTTGCAGCAAATACATGACATAGTTCCTTACACAACAAAGTGCAACTGATTGCACACTGTTATCAAGGCATGACATGTTAGTTGTAAATGTATTCTATGTAATATATTTGGATGTAGTGTACTTAGTGATCACACAGCCTGCTATGATTATTCCTTGAATATATACAGCTGTGTCCTACCTTTCTGTGTTTCTTTTTTATGCATCAGTTATCTGACCAGTACTCAGAGACATGCAGTGCATAAGCCAGTCTATATCATTTACCTTAGAATGTGTGAAGATATTAACTGGGAACCGTATGATATGCAGTTACCATCAAATTAATGGCAGGTTGGATGGTATGAACAAGCATAGACTGCTGTTTTTGGGGGAAGCAAAGGTGGGTTCCTCTCATGGCTCATGCAAGGGTATAATGTTCTTTTGAGCAGGTGGACCAAGGCTGAGCTACTGTTAGGACACACACAAGGATATGTTGCTGTTGTTACTCTCCTTGTCTTGCATCCTGCCAGTTTGATCTTGTGAGGGTGGTGAAGCTGGAAACTGCTATGAGTCTTGTTACTTTCAAACTTCTCTCTGTTATGATTTCCCATTAAAGGCATATGGTGCTAAATGGAGGCCATGCAGTAATCATCATTACTTTGGGAAGTTATCAATGTGTGAATCTTTGAGGCCTGAGGCCTCTTACTACTTGCTAATGGACACATACAAGTCAAATCACTCTCTGCTGTCACATGTGACATTAATTTCTGTAGAAATCTCCCACCTTGTAGTTGCTTACTGTACCATGTGATGAAATATGAGGACATGGCATAATATTATTATACAATAAGTACATGTGCAGGATTTACCTTGTATATGCAGCAGTTGCCACAGTGTTAGTTCAGGGCTGACTGTGATGCAAACAATACACAGACAATACATGGGGAGGTAAAGGCTGTGGCTCTGAGGTGAGGCCAGCAGAGAGCACAATGTTCCTGTATTGTGTACCTTTCCACCCTGCAGCACTCTACAATGTTCACGTTGTTTATTTTGTGATAAGTTAAATGTGGTCGACAGACCATGATGCTTTGTCAGAGATGGTCTGCACCTGTCGCCCCTGGGATTCAGGTTACTGGCTAAGGCTCTTGCCACCCCTATAATGCCTTGTTTTAGGCAAAGTTCAAAGGACAAAACCACCACTGTAATAGGTACAAGCATGCAAAATCTGAAGGTAATGCTACTCAATGCTAGAAGTCTAAACCTCAAAATGCACTCTCTCGAGGCACTCCTAAAAATGGAGAACATTGATATCTGTGCAGCTCCAGAGAGCACCCCTGCAATGCCTGGCTACAACTCTTGCCACACTTTTCGGACACCAAACCAGGACTGAAACACTAAAGGTGGAGGAGTGTAAAAACCACCAAATTCACGAAAACCAGAATAAACTTCAGAACATGAACTGCTGAAGTTCTGAAGTTCGTTGTAATTAAAACAAAAGAAAGCATGTAATTTTTTATCTGTGTGGACAGTCATCATTTTCTTTTTTATGGTTTTGTTCTAAAGGTGGAAGAGTGTCCATATTCACCAAGGATATTCACACCACCAGGCTAGTTGCCCAACACAATGCGCCTGAAATTCTTCAGGTGTAACTAACACTAGGTAAGACTGCAATCCAAATTGTAGCTTGATACAGATCCCCCACTATGTCCCACAATTCTCACTACACCTTTCTAAGCATACTGGAAAATATTAAGATACAACCAAACACCCTAATACTGGGTGATTTCAACTACCCTGCCATTAACTGGAAAAACTACTCATGTACCAACACCTTTGCTCAACGTTTTTTGAAATTCATAAATTCCAATGCCCTGGATAAACTAATCCATAGTCCCACCAGGGGCTCCAATATCCTAGACCTGTTCATTACCAACATGGAAAACTGATGCTCCACACCTATGGTCACCCCTTCAATGGTCAGGTCTGACCATAAGCTAATTACCCTTGATATCCACATCCCTCCCCCACCCCCCAGTAAGGAACATCCATAAAAAGCTTCTCCAAAGCCAACTTCATGCTACTCAAGTCAGAAGTGACAAACTTCATGACACCCATGCAGATGGGAACTGAAAGTTCGACTGCTGAATCCTACACTAAGGCACTGTATGAGCACATCCACTCGTGCATGAATCGTGCCATCCAAAATAGAACCATCACGCTCTCCTCCAAAAAAAGGAAGACAGTCTGGTGGTTCCCTGCCATAAACAAACTTTACAACAAAAGGAAGAAACTGTTGCAGGAAAGAGGAAAATCCCAGGATGCAAAAAACTCTCTTACCTCTCTGACCAGATGACATTCCAGGCTGTGTACTACATGACCTACAAAATGAACTGGCACCCCACCTAAGTGTCATGTTTAATCATAGCCTCACCTCAGGCTTCGTGCCCACTGAGTGGCGCACAGCTACAGTTATCCCACTCCACAAGGGGGGATCCACCTTGGATCCTGGGAGCTACTGCCCCATCAGTCTGATGAGCCTGATCTGCAAGGCCATGGAATGTATTATCATGGAACTTTTAAACAAAGACATTGGCAACCTTCAAACACTGGATCCCCACCTAGTTTGGGTTCGTAAAGGGCCGATCTTGTCTCCAGAACCTGGCTGACTTCTTCGAATCAGTCTCCTGAGCTGTCAACAAGGGTAAGGCGGTCCACACAGCCTATCTGGACCTCGCCAAGGCCTTCGACACCATCCCCCACTCTGGAATCATAGATAAACTTACTAAGCTGGGCATTAAGCCCTATGTCACTCGATGGGTTGCCAACTGGGTTACTGATAGACTCCACACTGTAAAAGTAGCTGACTCCAAATCCAGCTCCAGACAAGTGACAAGTGGAGTACCTCAGGATTCAGTCCTGGGACCGCTCTTGTTTGGCATCTACTTCTCTGAAGGATAGGTCAACACTAAGGGACTCTGGCTAACAAAGTTTGCAGATGACTGCAAACTAGGAGCCATTATTGAATCCCCAAATAATGTAGATATTCTACAAAAGGGCCTTACAGAAACAGATGCTTGGTGACAGAGCCATGGGCTCAAGCTCAATGCCAAGAAATGTATAGTTATCCCCTTTAGGAAAAAACATGTATCCATGAATTACCACATAGGTGGCAGTACACTAAACACTGAAAGTGTGATAAGAGACTTAGGGACACAGGTGGACAGTGGTCTCACCTTTGATAACCACATCGCCACAACAGTCAGGAAATCCTTCTATGTGGCACAATTCATCACTAAGGGCTTTTCATCCAGAAAACAGGAGGTCATTGTCCCACTGTACTCATCTCTCATTAGAACCATTATAGAATACAATGCCCCATTTGGTATGTACCTCTCAAGACATCTTCAACAACTGGAAAGGCCACAGAAATACCTCACTAAAAGAATCACAGGCCTAAAGCAGATGCCCTATGCTGATCATCTAAAAAAACTCTAGCTATACTCTGTCGCATATCGTCTACTCAGAGGCGATCTCTGCTTAACATACAAGACCATGTCAAACCCTGAGCTGTTGGACATGCTACACTTAAAGAAATCCAAATCCCTCAGAGCCACACGCTCCAGGGATCTAAACATTGTCATCACAATGAACAAAACATGCTGGAGGAATAGGTTCCTGACAGAGAGACTCCCCAGACTCTGGAATAGACTGCCCATACATGTCAAGCAGAGTGCCTCTTTGGCCCTCTTCAAAAGGAACCTTGATGAATGGATGGGAAATAGGAAATTTACCCCAGGGATCATGTCAGTCGGGGTCCAAGGAAGTAAATATTGTGGGAAGAAATAGCCAGGGAATTGTTAAGGCTAAGCTTGTATAGGCCCTAGGGTCGATAGCCTAGTACCAACCTATGAACCTATGGCCTGCAAACTCTTCTCCATCTTGGCCTAGACCTATTGGCAGCAGCAGCAGCATTGCCTGCAGCATGTAACATATACAAATGGAGTTAAGCATCATCAGCAGCTCCTAACTTTCTGTCTGTGTAGGCTTTCTGTGTCTGTACTCCACTACTTTTGAAATCAGCAGGAAAAACCAGCATGGAGTCTACATGGTTGCTTAATAACCTGGTGAATAACTCCATCAGACTGGTTGATTAGCATGCAGTTCAGCTGCTTATGTTGTAATTAGCATCTCTGAAACAGAAGCTAAGAAAGGTGAAATCTATTAATAATCTACACCATTACAAAAAGCTAACCAAACTGTGAAAAAAAAAATGAGGACACTTGCTACATGTTTGCAGGACTTCAAAAAAATATTTCCAAAGATATCTTTGCAGCAGGTATGCTGTCATTTTGTTCTCTACATAATGCATATGCTGGAATATATTAATGAATAATGTGAAGCAAAGCCTTTTACACTATCTGTATACATTAGCCCAAAGTGTACTGATGGCAAGGCCATGTTTGTCAAGCCATTTCAGAGGTACAAGTGATTCATAATATATAAAAATAGAAAGCTGTTTGATACATATGTACAAATGTTTCAGGGACAGGTCCTTTGAATGCATGTTTAGCATTTCAAATGTGTTTTATTATTAAAATTGTTCATGTCCCTGTTCTTTAATGGGCAGGAGGAGCTAAGAGAAGTTGCTGTTATGTCACAAAACTAGAATGTACTGTTCTACTGGGGGGAACAGCTGAGTTACTGATATTGCACATACAAGGATATGTTGCTATTGCTACTTTCCTTGTTTAGCATCCTGCCTGTTGTTAGCATTGCACATCTGTATTATGTTTTCTGTTTTTCCAGTGGGTAATACTGACTGCTTGCCTTTACTCTTTTATCTGGTAACAGTTACATTGTAGTTATTTGACACATGTGCATTATCATTCTGTTATCTTTTAGGACCAGAAATGTCATTGAGGTGTGGACCCCCCCTTCAGTAAGGCTGAGAATACTATTATTGTGAATGCCCTCAATCAACATGGTGCTTTTCTTCTCGGAAGGGGTCATCCAATATGCCAGAGAAGCTGAGACTATGGCAGCAGATCGTTGCAAACATAAATACCAAGGGCAGCCATAGCCATGCTTATGAGCAGGTGCACCACAGGGCCACTGACATGTTAACCTCTGCACAGAGGTGTGCAGTTGCTGTTGCCCGAGACCAGAGGTTAACCGATAATGGGCCTGCTGCAGAACCACCTCTCACCCCCAATGAGGAATTCCTGGTGAATCTTCTACAACAGGACAACTTACAGCAGAATGGCCCACAATATGTGATCGATGTGGGTGCCCCTCCTTCTCAACCCAGGAACAGCTTCCTGGTAGGCTTCGTTATATGACCAGTTCAATATTGCTGTATAGTAAAAAAATCAAAATAAAAATTACTTTTGTGTCACATGTTTTTTTTCGGAGGGGGGTTGAATATTAGTACAATGATAAGCTCAGTTTGGAATTATCAGCCATGTTCTTTTGAAGTATCATGTCATGCTGATTGAGAGGAGTACATGTAGTACCTCCTGACTTACTGTTAAATGTGATGATGTTGGCCTCATCTCTTGTTTAACTTATTTCAGGACCATCGGGAATCCAGCAACGTAGGCCTCCTACATATGGTAAGTGAAATAAAGTTATTTCAGTACTGCAGACCAATTTCTAGAAATATAATGTGTCATTTTAGGCCTGTCGTGTGTATTGCTGTACTGCCTGTAATAGTGTCAGCACTGTTTGTAATTTAGCATATATTGCATCATAGTAGTGCATGTATTAATGTATGCCTGTGTTTCTCCCTTTTTATCATAAGTGAGCATGATAGTGGGAGTATGAGCCCTGTGCCTCATGATGTCAGTGGGTCAGTATACACTGATGTGATGGTGGTGAAACTGAGGCAAAATCGAGGGGGGGGGTGCAGAGGTTGAATCTGACATAGAAGTTGACATTCAGTCACCCCCTTCTTTTTCCCCGGACACAGCCAGTAAGCCTACACCTACCCAGTCCACTGAGGCTGCAGATATAGGACAAGTGGAGGGTGATGACACTGAGCAGGGAAGTGTGCCTACTGCAGTTTCAGTGCCTGTTGAGTCTGGTTGTAGCCAAACTGTTGGTGAGGTGCCAAGCAAGAGGGCTAATAGGGGTGCACAGAAGTGGCCTGATGTCCCTCCTCCACCTGGTGCAGATGTCTTTTTCCATGTCACTCAAAGTATGTTTAGGGCCATCATGGAGGCACAGGCATGTTCAGAAAGATGCTCCAGACAAATGCTCAGGATTATGGTTGTGGCACATTACCTGGATCGGATGAATGACATGTTGGAATGAGGAGTGTCTGTGATGGACTGAGGGGGTGTCTGCATGGAACAAGCAGTGCCTGTGATGGAATGTCTGCTGGGAGGGGAACAGTGTCCTTGTGTGCGTAGGTCAGGCATAACATCTGCTGATAGCCAACATGGCCATTCCTGATCATGCTCTTGTAGTGGCAGTACTTCCACTGGTCCATCAGTGAGTGTGCTGTCTACACCCAGATGTAGCAAGCCATGGGGTCATGGTCTTGAGCATTCCTGTAAAGGGAGCACATCCAGCAGATAACGGTCATACTCAGGTAGCAGCATGGCATCTGACCTTGAGAGTGGGGGTGCCAGTGCCACTCTTGGCAGAGTCAGTTCTCATGGTCTAGGGCAACAAAGATGAATTGCCACCTCTACCATGCATGGCTCACACCTGTCTGACATACCAAAACATAGCGCTAGCACTGAGCTTGGCTGTGTTCATGCCGACTCTCACACACCACTTTCACATGGAGCACCCCTACAGACACATACGCACAGCCTGTCTGCTTCCCTTTCTCCCTCACACACACTCACATACCATTTGTAAGCCTAGGCCTCCTACCACCCCAGCACCCTGTGCAAGTGATGATAAATGTGCATAGCTACAATAGTGCCTAGTATATCTACATTTATGTTGTTGAACAGATAATTGTACCTGTCACTTATATTTGCCTTGCCAAATTATACAGTGGATAGCATCATCATGGCAGTACTTTCTAGTGTATTGTCTTGTAAGAGTTGTGAAGTCTGGGACTGCAATGTGTGTCTTTACTTTCTAACTTTTCTTTTTAATGTTTTCCAGTACATACATATGGTGCACATCATAAGACACACCATCACAGTCAGATCTCAGGATTGTATGACAACACAGTAGTCAAACTTATCAGAACAGTAATCCAGTATAATGCTCCCCTTTGCATGAACCTCACCAGAACATGCAGCAGCTGGACAGACCACAGAGCTTTCTCATCAAGATAACACAGGGTCTACTAACCATGACATTCTGTATTTGGGTAGATTAAAAGACATGTCACTGTCATCTGTCTGGTATCACATTAAATTGTGACTGTTATTCTAAGCTTCTTACTTTTGGTTTAAGTACTTGGGCTTCAGGCCAGTTGTCTTGCTTTAAGAAAGTTTGTAGTCTACACTCTTGTGGAAGGAGACAGTAGTCTCTGCCCTTCTGAGCTGGGAATTGCTGGATGGATGCTTATTGCACCTGTTCTAACTGTCTGTGTTATGGTTTAAGCACTTTGCCTTCAAAATAGTTATTTTACATTAGGATAGTTTGTTGCACAGACTCTTGTGGCAGGAGAGGATAGCCTATACCCTTCCAAGCTGGGGATTGCTGGTTGAAGGCTTATTGTGTCTGTTATTCTGAAAGTGTCTTAGTTCTAGTTTAAGCACTTGGGTTCCAGACAACTTATTTCACAATAGGAAGATTTGTTGTCTACACTCCTGTTGGAATATTCTATTGAATTGCTGCTTTATTTAAACTGTTTATTCTGCTGTTGTGATTGTGATTTTCTGCACTTTGAATTTCTAGTACTTCTGCATTTTATAGCATAGGATCAATTCTGACTTGCAGAATCCAGACTGTTTGCATTATTTGAGCACTAAAAACTGACCTCTTACATTAAGAAGCCCCCCCCCCCTGCACCCTTGTGGCAGAGGTGTACAGCCAAGGACCCATCTGAGTTGGGGATTGTTGGAATAAGGCCCACTCTTGGCCTTTCCCTTTGTTTACTTTTTAAAAAATCATTTAACTTCACTTGTATTCCAGTGTCTTGTTTGGCCAGGTTTGCACTCAGTTTACCAGAGCTGCTCAGATCTTGCACTGTTGCCCTGCAAGCAAATCAGTTGTGCACCTTGAAACATTGACACATTTTTTACCCCTTGCCCTCCACAACATAGACACTTTTTGTTAGTCTTACACCAAAACCTGGTCCATCTAGCCCACTTCCCACTAGTTGCTACAGTATATACCTTCCATAATGGACAGATAGTTTCCCATCATTTCCCCAGCAGTCTGATTGACTTGGTCATTCTGAGGCAATGTAGCAATTGTCTCATGTATACTGGCAACCAGTGACTGCTAAAACAAATCAAAATAACACGTGAAAACTGTACGTATACTATGAATTTGGAATCAATTCTGTCACATAACAACAAACCAGATATCAAATGCTGTCAGCACATGCAATTCACCTCTTGCACATAACAAGCTCATAACAAATAAACCCACATATGTGGAGGTACTTGTTAGAAAAGATCAGAGACCTCCAAAGTGCAAACCTACTGCACACACTGGACACCCAACAAAATCCACTACACATAATAATACACACAACAGTGTCTCAGCCAATAAGCCTCTAAGGAAAACACATCAAAACCAGATGTCTTGGTCATAAGCAACTCCACAGTGAGACACACAGATGTCCCCCTCATCAGGCTGGGCAAGGAGAAGGTCACGGTCAGCTGCTTATCAGGTACCAGCGTCTGTCAAATTATGCACACACTTGAACCTCTCAGCAACAAATACTGTTATGACTCTGTCATAGTCTGTGTTGCAGTGAATGACTGGAGATGTACCTTAATGTACTATATGGACAGAGATATGACTGAGCTCTCAGATTATCTGTCCCAGGCAAGTATGCCCCTAGCCTTAAGCAGCATTCCACCTTCACCCAAGATGATGCCTCAATATAAGCAAAACATGATTGACTTCAGCAATTGGCTTAGCTTCTGTTGTCAATCAAAGCGGCTCCAGTATCTGCCAGTCTGGGAAGATATGGTTGACAGACCACACTGCTTTGCCAGAGATGGTCTTCAACTGTCACCTATGGCTTTCGGTAATTGGCAAAGGTAACTGCCTCCTTCATAGTGGCCTTTTTAGGCAATGTCAGAACAACTAAATTCACAACATAAAACAATCCACTCGAGGCATACTGAAGGTTATGCTGCTTAATGCCAGGAGTGTAAATCAGAAACTACACTCCCTGGAAGAACTCCTTACCTTGGAAGATGCTCATGTCTGTGCAGTCACACAGACATGGTTCATGGCTGCTGAGAGTCCTCTGGCCATGCAAGGCTACAGTGCCTTCCATATGTGCAGACATTAAAATGAATGTGAAAGAACCAAAGGTGAAGGTGTATACATTTTCATTAAAGATAAATACACCACAAGACTGGTCAAAGAGTATGACTCTGTAGCCCTACTCCAAGTCCAACTAACTGTATGTAAAACCCCCTTCCATATCACTGTTAGCTACAGGTCCCCCACCATGAACCACGAGTACAACTCTGCATACTTGGACGTACTTCAGTCACTCACTATACAGCCACACACCTTGGTCATGTGTGATTTCAACTATCCTTCCATCAATTTGGAGTCATATATGTGCACAAACACTCTCAGTCTAATGTTCCTGGACTTTGTTAATACACATGATGTGTAATGGATAGTTTGCACCTCCAGAAGGAGCTTGACTGTCCTAGACTTAGTACTTACCAACATAGTGGTTCTCTGCACCCCTGTGTATTGGCCCCCCTGGTCAGGTTGGATAATAATTCAGTCTCATTCACATTCACAATCATACCTGACACCCCTTCAAGAGCAGAAAGGATGAAACATTTATCCAAAGCAAACTATAGCCTCCTTACTGATGCCATAAATAGTTGCAAAACCACTGTCAACAATGACTGCAATACAGAAGTGTACACAAATGGCCTGCATAAACACCTATGCAAATGTATAGAGTCTGCTGAACATGGATGGATCAAAACAAGATCCTGACAGAAAACAAGCCACCCTGGTGGACATCAAGCATACATAGGTTATACAACAAGTGGAAGAAAGTAATGTATAAGAACAAGAGGGAACTGACTCAGCAGAGGAAGGACACCCTCCACAGTTTGAACAAGGAAATTAACTATGTTGTAAAACCCTCTAAAGCCATGTACGATCTTAAACTAGCATCCCTTGCTAAAGATATCAGGAAGCATTCCTTAGCTATGTCAGAAATCTGAAAGTGAAGAGCCAGCTTTGGGCTGAACAAGTAGTGGACAGTACCACTTATATTGACCCTGAGGACATCATCAACCTGCTATCAGTTTGGGGCAAATGTCACCCCCCTGTCCCCACCAGATATACCCCAAAGTGTACCTGTCACCAGTCCTCTACCTAGTAATCTCCAATAAGCCTAAGATGACATCTGCCTGGGATGCAGGACAGTGTCTGATCCTGTCCTGTTGGGATGCTTGTATATGCAATAATCTAATATAGCTGATTACATCAGCATTGTTTGTTTTTTTAAACAGCTTTATTGAAATCATTACTCAAATGAACAAATATTCTGATAAAATAGAACTGATTTTAAGGTACAATAGGTAAAAACAGGAAAACACTGATATAAAAAACAAAGATAAAAACTATATACAATGATGTTCACTATATATCTATCGAGTGGTATAGTTGAATTAGTAGATATGAAAATTTTAGCATTAATCTAATTATTTTCTTAATAATTCATGTATACGTTTCCACTGGTTATATGAGGTTGTATTCCTAATAAATCTGGATTTAATAGTCAACATTTCTAATTTGGATACTTCCAAGAGAAGATCTTTAAATTGTTGAAATGAAGGTGCTGAAGAAGATTTCCAATTTTTTGTAATTGTCTTCCTGGCAATGGATAAAATAGACCAAATCAAAGAATATTTACTTTTCTTTATGCAGTCTGGAACTGGTGTGTTGAATAAAACAAGTGATTTAGTGAGTAAAAAGTTATCTGTATAGATTGCTTATAAAAGTATATTAACATCTTCCCAAAATATTTCTTTAAAAATAAGCAATCATAAAACATATGAGACCAGTCTGCATTCAATTCAGTATTGCATCTCCAGCAGATAATATTTTTCTTAGTTATCTTACTTATGTTATATGGACTGAGAAATGATGTGTGTAAAAATATCCAGGTGAATATTCTCCATTTAAATGAAGAAGTAGTCTTGCTAGCTGACTGAAGGATATTTGATTTATCATCTTCTGTAGGTTGAAAATTATTGGTAACTGAGAAAAAATTCCAATAATTATCTGAATGAGTTTCTAGGTCAAGATTAATTGCCCTATAAATATATTATATAGAATTTTTAAATGGAAGATTATGCTGGGTTGATAATATCAAATAATGAATAAGTTTAGGTATTGATTTCTTAGTAGTTGAAGGAATTAGGTCAAGTTTATCTAAAATATATTTTCTAGCTTCTTGTAAATCTAACCACAATAATGTGTCAAAGTTATGTTCTTCCATAAGTGTGCTAATAGGTTTCAACTCATTATTATTCATCATCTGATGCCAGGATATTAAATGTTTTTTGTTTAAATGGTGACATTTTAGAATAATCTGTAAAGAATATTATCCCTTGTGTATAAGCAATGGGGTAAATGAGAAACAGCCAATCCTCATATATTTTAAATACACACACACACACACACACACACACATATATATATATATATATATATATATATAGTTTTTAAAAGATTTCAAGATTAGGGTTATATAATTAGATTTAAATGTTTGAGAGGAGTAGTTGATGAAATAATCCTTTAATCTCCAGATAAATGAGTTTTTTGCTAAATTTACCATATATTTTTTTTATTTTTTGAATTTAGAGATAAAATAAGTAGAATATCTTTCCATTTTGCTGAATATTCCACAGTCTATGAGATAAGAAATTGTTTTAATCACTGATGAAATTGAGTAAGTTTCTAAATTTGGTAATGCAATGCCTCCATTTTCCCATTTATACATATGGTAGGTTAATGCAATCCTAGGTTTAATAGGATGCCATAAGAATTTCTTAATCATTGTATTAATTTTTTTAATTATTGAATAGGAAGGGGGTATAGATATAGATTGAATTATATATAACATTTTAGGAAGCAAGATCATCTTTATGATCAAAAGTTTTTCATCCATTGAAAATAGAATTGTGTTCCATTTATTTATTAGATTTTCTATAGCTGTTATACTTTTATTGTAATTTATTTGTAAAATATATTTAATATTAGTAGTAATGGTTATACCTAAATTTGTTATTTGTTGAGACTGGGCTATAAAGTTTTTATATTCATCATGTATACTATACTTTTTTGAGCAAACTAAAATAATTTGTCTTTTATTGTTATTGAATGTAAGACCTGAGTTTTTTTTTAAATGAATCCATGCCTTTAAAGAGTTCTTGTAATGTTGGGTTATTGCCACCAAGAGTAATCAATATGTAGTCTGAAAACATTTGAATTTTTGATGTTTCATTTAGACCTATATTATAACCTTGAATTTTTCTATTGTCGCTTATTAAATTTGCCCAAGGTTCCATAATTAATGTGAACAAAAGATGAGATAGAGGACATCCTTGCTTGGTTCCTCTCATAATAGATATTTTCTGAGAAACATTTGAGCCAATTTTAATATAAGCTTGACTACTATTATATAGTTCAGTGATAAGATTAATAAATTTATTAGAAAAAATTAGTTCCTCTAATAATATGAATGAATATTCCCGATTTATTGTATCAAAAGCAGAATTTATATCTAAACTAACTAGAGTTAAGTTACTGTTTAAGTTTTTCCGTGATTCAATTAAAGTAATTATTCTTTTGATGTTGTCATATGAAGTTCTATTTATTATAAAACCTGTTTGGTCCTCATCCACTAAATTAGGTAGAAAATGTTTAAGTCTGTCTGCATAAATGGACATAAACATTTTGTAATCTGTGTTTAGTAGGGAAATGGGTCTATAAGAAGGACATTTAGTAGGGTCTTTGTCAGGTTTTAAAATAGGAGAAATAAAAGTATACTTCAATGAAGGGAGGAACTATATTTTTATCTTGGGCTACATTGAATACAGCATGTAACAATGTTAGAGCTTTGGTAGGTAAAATTTTATATAGTCCAGGGATAATATCATTGTTACCAGGTGCTTTATTTTGTTTAAGTTTAGTTATTTGACCCTGAATGTCTTTAAGGGATATCTGTCAATTTAATTTACATGTTCTTCTGTTATCCTTTTTTTAGTGTTTACATTAATTTGTTTAATTTAATTGTTAGGCTAACACACTCAAGTGCGCTAGCCGTTTTATAGCATTTATTGTTTGTTACTGTATCTTTTTCTCCTTTCTCTGTAAAAAAAGAAAAAAAAAAAACCAAAAAATATCCTTGTTTTCCCACTTTTCTGAACTAGAATAGTCCAGTCTTCAGATTTTGCTGATCTCTGGGCTTTGTCTTAGTTCCTGTGCTATCCATATCCTTATTTGGATAAGAGGAAGCTTCTTTGTTCACCAGTGGGAGTGGGGAGCACTGAGCAAACTATTTGTCCCTGCAACTTGTAGTTTATTGGCCATTTTGGGTCAATTCCTGGCTCTTTTCAACCCCCTGCTATAAAGCCCGCTTTTGCGCACTTTAGCGTGTTTTAGCGCGAATTAGCACAAAGTTGCTCATAGAGCAGCATAGGGCAGCGCCGGTTAATCAAGTTTAAACTATTTCTGGCTCCGTAAAGTCTGCTCTTCAATTTTTCCCTTAGAACTGTTCTACTTGCAATCTAAACAGCCTATACTCTATCTGAAAAGCTCAGCACTTGCTCCTAAAGCATTTTTTATACAGGTAAAGCACTCTTAAACAAAAGAAAGTACTTCATTCACCTAAATTCCCTTGAGTACCCATTTCCCTATAGGTCCTTTCTGACTCAGTTACACAGCAATCTTTTTCACTATTTCTAGCATGTCGAAGGGTCAGTTGCTGGCGTCCACTCCTGTTCAGCTGTTGAATCTGGGAATCTTGAGGCAATGTTACAATTGCCTCATGTACCTGAACAACCCTCTCCTCCTCCCAACAAATACAAATATATGCGAGAGATGCAACTATATAGCCAAACTGGAGGCTGAGCTCTCTCAATTCAGTACTGGCAAGACCAGTCAGGAGGAGAAGGTAACCACGCACACCACAAACCCAGTCTCACATAGAACTATCACAACTGCAAACCAAACACATAAACACACAAAAACATACTGAGGCGCTGATTAAAAATCTACCAAAACAACAGAGGCCTCCAAAGCAGACACCCAAGCAACCACCACCTCAAGACATAGCACATGCAACACATAGTTCACAAAGTCAGTGTGCTAAACAGTCACAGCCCTTAAGGCCAAACAACATGCCAGACACACTTGTAATAGGTGACTCCATAGTCAGACACACTGACGTCCCGCTCACCAGACTGAACAAGGAAAAGGTCACAGTAAGCTGCCTGTCGGGAGCTAGAATCCGCCACATAACACAAGCACTCAGGTCACTCCACAGCAAGTACAAATATGACTCAGTCATTGTACATGCCGGTGTGAACGACCTGAGGCGATACCTCCCTGGACTACATGAAAAGAGACATAGAGGAGCTCTCTGATTATGTAGCCCAGGCCGGTATGACCCTGACCCTGAGCAGTATCTTACCCTCACTAAGAATGATGCCACAGTACAAAGACAAAATGATCAGTTTTAACAATTGGCTTAATTACTGGTGTCATTCTAAGGGGATCACATGTCTGTCTGCTTGGGATGACATGCTTGACAAGCCACGCTGCTTATGAGGATGGCTTGCACCTGTCACCCTGGGCTTCGGATATTGGCCAAGCCTCTTGCCACCCCCATAGTGCCTTTTTTAGGCAAGGCTCAAATGACAAACCTACCTCCCTAGAAAACACAAGTGGAAAAAAACTAAGGGTAATGCTGCTCAATGCCAGAAGTCTAAACCTCAAGATGCACACCCTCAAAGCCCTCCTCAGTATGGAGAACATCGATGTCTGTGCAGTGACTGAAACCTGGTTCAAGGCTCCTGAGAGCACCCCAGCACTATCAGGTTTTAGCTCATATCATGCTTTCCGGCCCCAAAACTTGGACTGAACCACAAAAGGAGGGGGAGTATCCATATTCATCAAAGATACCCACACCTCCAGGTTAGTGGCAATGCACGAAGCATCGGAGACCATCCAGGTGCAACTAACCATAGGCAAAACTGCCTTACAGTTTGTAGCATGCTACAGACCACCCTCTCAAACTCAGGAACCCCACACAGCCTTCCTGAAGACACTGGAGAGTATGAATGTCTCTCCAAATACCATCATTTTGGGAGACTTCAACTACCCAAACATAGACTGGGAACATTATTCAAGCCCCAACACCCTAGCCCAAAGGTTCCTAGAATTCATAAACTCAAATGCAATGGAACAACTAGTCACCATTCCCACAAGAGGAGACAATATAATAGACCTGATCATCACAAACATGGGGACAAAATGCTCCACACGAAGTATATCCTCTTTGGTAAGATCAGACCATAAATTAATCTCACTGGATATCCACATCCTGCCCCCACCCCCTGCACAAAAGACCACAGTGAAGAACTTCTCAAAAGCCAACTTTACACTTCTTAAGACTGAAGTGGTATCCTTCAAGGCCCCTGGGCCAGTGGAAACCACAACCCACACTGCTGAATCCTTTGCAAATGCCTTCTACGGGCACCTTCAAGAATGCATGGATCATGCAATCCCAAATAAAACCAAGACCCATTTCCCCAAAGGCAGGCGCCCGGTCTGGTGGACCCCAGCCATAAACAAACTTTACAACAGGAGGAGGAAGCTACTACATGACAGAGCAAAATCCCCAAAAGGGAAGGCTTCTCTGATCAGTACTAGCAAAAAACTACGATCACTCATAAAATCATCCAAGGCCAACTTTGAGAGAAAAATCACAAAAGACACAAAAGACAATCACAAGGCCTTCTTTAGCTATGTTAGAAACCTGGGTGGAAACTCCCAGATATGCTCAGAGTTAGTCCAAAATGACACAAAATACACTGAACCCACTGACATTGCCAACATTCTGGCAGACAGGTTCAGTGCAAATTTCTCCTCCCCCTCCCCCACAAAAGGAGAAATAACTATCCCAGCAGAGTGTAGCCTCCCTAACATCTCAGATGCCCAGGTGAGAGCCACCCTCTCTAAAGCTAAAAACACAGCATCAATGGGACCGGACGGTGTCCCCGGCTGTGTGCTACATGAACTCCAAGAGGAACTAAATCCACACATAAGGCTGCTGTTTAATCTTAGCCTTACTACAGGATACGTACCCAAAGAGTGGCGTACGGCAACAGTGGTCCCACTTCACAAAGGCGGTGCTTCTACAGACCCTGGAAATTACCGCCCCATAAGCTTGACGAGCCTGGTCTGCAAAGCTATGGAGAGGATCATTATGGAACTCATAAACAAAGACATTGGGGACCTACAGACATTGGATACTACCCAATTTGGCTTTGTCAAGGGCAGATCCTGCCTTTTGAACTTGGTCGACTTTTTTGAAACAGTCACTAAGGCCATTGATGAGAGCAAGGCAGTTCACACAGCCTACCTTGACCTTGCAAAAGCCTTTGACACAATACCCCACTCGGGCATCATAGACAAACTCACCAGCTTAAATGTAAACCCATATGTCACAAGATGGGTTGCAAACTGGCTCAAGGACAGAACCCACAGGGTCAGAGTTGCTGGAGCTATGTCAGACTCTAAGCCAGTCACAAGCAGTGTCCCACAGGGCTCAGTCCTGGGACCCCTCTTGTTCAGCATTTATTTTTCCGAGGTACAGGCAAACATAGGAGAATTGTGGCTGACAAAGTTCGCAGATGACTGCAAACTGGGCACCATAATTGATACTCCAGCGGACACAAACATCCTTCAGAGAGGCCTCATAGAAACGGATAATTGGTGCCAGAGCCATGGCCTTAAGCTGAACGGCCAAAAAATGTATAGTCATACCCTTTGGGAAAAACAAGGTACCCACAAATTACCACATAGGTGGTAATCCATTAAGTACAGAAGAGGTAATCAGGGACCTAGGGACCCAGGTTGACAGTAACCTCTCATTTGACACTCACATTGCCAAAGTGGTTAGGAAAACCTTCTATATTGCCCACCTTATCATGAAGGGTTTCACATCTAGATCAAGAGAGGTCATTGTGCCCCTGTACTCTTCTCTTATCAGGCCAGTGATTGAGTACAATGCCCCATTTGGGATGTATCTCACCCGACACCTGCAGCAGTTGGAAAGACCCCAAAAGTTCCTCACCAAGAGGATAAAGGGTCTTAAACATGTCATATGCTGCCCGAATGAAAAAAACTCCAGCTCTATTCAGTCGCATACCGCCTACTCAGAGGTGATCTGTGCCTGACGTACAAGGCCATGTCCAATCCGGAATTAATGGACATGCTCCACCTCAAAAATCCAAATCCATCAGAGCCATGAGAGCAAGAGACTTAAACCTCAACACAGAAATAAATAGGATGTGCTGGAGGGACAGATTCATAACCCAGAGGCTCCCTACACTCTGGAATAGAATCCCAGTCCATGTTAGGCAGAGCCCCTCACTGATTCTATTCAAGAGAAATCTTGACGAGTGGATGGGAGATCGTAGGTTTACCCCGGGGGTCATCTCTGTGTCACTACTAGACAGAGGCACAGTAAACTAAACCCTAAAAGGGCATAGTATTCTCATCCTAAGGGGTGGTGAAAGCCACACGCACTCTGGCTAGGCTTATAAATGCCCTAGGGCAGATAGCCTAGTACAAACCTATGAACCTATGAACCTAATAAATGATTGCATATCTGCTCTGACATTTATTGTCTTATTAGATGGATTTATTTAAAAAAATAAATTCTCTAAATTCATTTAATATATTATGTAGTCCAGAGACCGTCCTCTTTTTTTGAGGGGAATATATTTCATTAATATGGTTGAATTTATTTAACCTTTTTGTTTTATTGGATATAATATTCAGAGATCTAGGATTTATAGAAAAAAATATAAATTTAAATTTCTCTAAACTGATCATGGTTTTATGATTTAATATTTCTAAGTATTTATTATTCAGAGAGTTTATTTCTTTTGATCTATCTATTTTATATATATCTTTTGAGATATCAAGTTTCAAACTGTCTAGTTTAGATTGTATATCTTGGAGTTCTTTATCCCGTGAATTCCTTTTCTTTTTATATTAGTCAATAGTTCTGCCATATAAGTAGGCTTTTAGGGCATCCCAAATGTATAGTTCAGATGTTTCAGTTGTGTTATTAAGCTCAATAAAGTTTTGTACTTCTGTAGAAATAAAGTTATTAAAATCGTTTAGTTTTGTAATGTAAGCTGGAATTCTTTTTATCAGGACATTAAGGTTTGTATAAACAAATAAATAAAAAAAATATGGAATTATGGTCTGAAAGAGGACATGAAATCACTTTTGTATTAGTTACAGAATCTGTTAGGCTATTAGAAATTAAAACTCTATCTATTCTTGAGTATGAATTGTGTCTATGTGAATAGAATGTATAAAACAATGACTTAGAGTCTTCATAGTTATTGATATCTTTCAACAAAAATGTATCAGAGAATTCTTTTAAAAATTTAGCTGTTGCTGAAATTTTTCTCTTGCCATTGGTACTAGAATCTTTGTTATCTAAAATACAGTTGAAGTCTCCAGCTAATATATTATTTTTAGAAAACTGTACAATATGGTCAATATGCTGTTTTAATGTATTTAATCCAATGCCAGGTATCCAGTATATATTAACTAGAGTAAAAAAAAATATTAAACTCTATAACAACTGAAGACAACATTCCTTTATTATCCTTGTATGCATCTATTATTTTAGGCAAAGGTAATGTGTTTTTCCATAGTATAGACACTCCTCTTTTTGTGAGTGTTCAGAGATAACTAAAATTTTATACGATTTAGTATCCAACTTGGAGATGTCTTCAGTTAATAAATGAGTTTCTTGGACAAATATTAACTGAGAACTGTGTAACTGATGATATTTATGTAAAGATCTTCTCTTGTTTGGATTATTTAAACCATTAATGTTGATTGATATGCAATTTAAAGATGTCATGGATTATTTTGTTTGCTTAATAATATATACTGGTTGTTCTTTCTTTTTTTCCCTTCTTTATGATATATTATATGATCATGAGGAATACTATTAATAGTTATACATGAACTGTATAATAAGACTTTCCAAAAGAGTATTTTGCATTCATTTCAACTAGATAAAATTTAGTGAACATCTGAAATACTATTGACAAAAAGTTGTAACATAAACCCATGACAAAATAGCCACCCAACATCCACCTGGAGTTAAAAACTCCTAATTTGAGTGACATCTATCACTCAAACTGACCACCCATCTAGTAGCAGCAACCATTCTGCTCCTGCCTAAAAATATATTGTTATATATTTGAAAATATGGCGTATACATTAATTGTAAGATTACTACGCATTATGAATATTAAAAAATGTAAATTTTTCTGAATAGTCATTCAAGTAACTCAGTAATAAAGAATTAAATGCATCCATCATATACTGGAGTTATAAAACAACCTATCACGATAACTAAAATGAAATTCTGCATGTAAACATCCAAATGTAATAACTGTATTAATTAGTTGTTTATGATAACCTTTAATAAACCAGTATTTGTGATGAGGTATATATCTTATATTATAAACATATAGCAAAAATATTGTCAATTTTGAGAACATATAATTAAAGAATAGCCTCTTAACCTATAATGTATGAAACCATAGAACTTTATATAGATTTAAGATCATTTTCAAAGTGTTAACATCAATACACACATTTTTTCTTTGACACTTTAAAAGCAATAATGTTAAAATTCCCATTTACTAGAGGTATGCACGTGTGTAAGATGAATGTATAAAATTCCATTTTCTAGTGATATGCATGTATGTAAGATGAGTTTATAAATAACCATTATCTAGTGGCATGCTTGTATGTAAGATGAGTTTATAAATAACCATTATCTAGTGGCATGCTTGTATGTATGATGAGATTATACATTTTGTAATCCAAGCACTTCTCTATTATCATTTTTTTCTCTTTTTTTCTTCTAAAAAGTAAATCAGCATAGCTGCTAAGTAAAATGAAAAGTCAAAATTTTACAACTAGTCAAGTGCAAATTCTACTTATGATAAAGCTAGCAGTGATACTATATAGTGAGCTGCACTGGGTAAGACCCAGATTAAACAATGAACTGAAACCTTAACCAGTTAACACACAGATTGCAGAAGGGAAGCCATTCATCACAACCATTTCAAAAATGTGTGAGTACTCCACTTCAAAATTAATAACTATATAATTGTTTTTTTTTTCTCACCGTCCCCGTTTTTCTATTTATCAAAATAATCCACATTTAAATGTAAAAAGAGATTGGCACCAAAAAGAGCCTTTAGACTGTCTTACAGTTTGATGACATTAAAGACTGTTGATTCTTCCTTCTCAGCTGTGTTCTGAATGTCTGGATAATGAAAGAGCCAAGTTCAAAGGTTGTGACGTATTCGTGGTCATGGTGATAATGCTTTCTACAAGAATATCTGCTCATCAGCCACAAGGAAACCAAGTCTCGAGCCTGTTGCTTGAAAAAACAACTCCAGAGGTACTAGCAAGAAACTGTAAGCATTTTTAAATTATTTGATATCACTGAAGTGGCTCGCAGTATGCCCGGGAAAAAACAAAGCTTCTCACAATGAAGCAAAAGCACTACAGTCTCCCAGGTCCAGCATCTCACTAGACCACCAATTTTAAAGCAAACAACAAGCAAATAACGTCAAACCAATCACGACCCAACACTACCTACATAAAAACAAACACAGCAACCAAAAGAAAGGGTCCCTTCATCCAACATCACACCCGGAACCAACCAGCCCTCCTCAAAACATCATACCACTATGGCTCCAGAGGCCACAAAACTCCCAATCCTAATTCTAATACACTCTGCTTGCTTACCGAAGGTACCACTCTACATTCTCAATGCAGTTTACCGAGAGGCACCAGAAACAAATAGAGAAATAAACAGGCCAAACCTGTAATAGAGCAGCTAGCTTATTATATTAACAGCCTAAAAAAAGCCACAATAACAGCAGTTTATTCATTTTAACTTATTAACGCTTATGCATTCCACCCTCCAAACAAGCAGAGCCACAATAGTGATTTCAATAGACAACAAAAACAGTATAGAATAAACTATTCATATCTGTAATAGAATACTATCTGGTTATACTTATTATAATATAGTATATTTACTATTGTCATGTAGTAAAGATGTCAGAATAAGCAAATCATTTATTTATGAATGCATATAATGTAACTAAATTCTAATAAAATAAGCAAAGTAATTCCAACAGTAACCAGGTACCTCTGCAAACACACAAAACCAGTCCAAATAATAAAAGCAGGCAGAGGCAAGGCTCCAGTTTCTTCAGCTGATTTATTACAAGACACACAAGCGCTTTCACCACAAGGCTTCTTCAGGTGTATAGAAAACAACACTCACATACCTGTACTTATATTAAACATTAACTAGTCACATAATTAAAAGGTAGGACTCTTAAAGATACATAAGAGCAATCATGTTTAGCCCACAATAAAATACATAATACAATATATATATAAACTTCATCTCATAAAAACAATATTATAAATTGACATATATATATAAATACATATAAACCACAAGAGTATGGCAAAAGTCTACCTGCAAAGTGGTCTATTTTTCAGGATGGGTCTCAATGGTACATGGTCATTAAGACCATGTCCTGTGTTAGCTCTTAATCTCACAATCCATTTAGCCTCCAGGTTTTCAGTTTGAACTCTGGTATCACCACCCCTCAAATTCTCATAACATTTGCCTAGTACCATAAATGTAAAAGTGTGTTGGTCACTTGTCTCCTTTATATGTTTTGCTAAAGCATTAAACACACTACCCTTCTTGATATGGTATAGGTGCTCCCTGATCCTGTCCCTTAATAATCTATTGGTCATACCCACATAAAATTTACTACATGCCTGAGAAGTGGCAAGGTAGACCACATGGGAAGTATCACACCTGGCATTAGTTCTTAATGTGTAAATTACACCAGTGTCTGGGTGTTGAAATTCCATGTCTTGGTTTATAAATTTACAGAATTGGCACCTTGTGCATGGTCTAGTCCCTAGGGTATCCTCAATCCTGATTTGATCTCTAGGATTACATAGTCGTCTCCTTAGCGACTTCTTATTTTTAAAAGTAAACTGTGGATGTCTTCCTATCAAGTTACTCACTTGTTTGTCAGATGTCAAGATGTTCCAATGTTTACCAATAATGTCTGTGTAGTATCTTATGTTTCTAGAATAACTAAAACACATTTTTAGTGGTTATGAAAATGTGTTTCTGTTGACTCCCATTGCATATATTGCTCCCACACTTTTACATTTATGGTACTAGGCAAATGTTATGAGAATTTGAGGGGTGGTGATACCAGAGTTCAAACTGAGAACCTGGAGGCTAAATGGATTGTGAGATTAAGAGCTAACACAGGACATGGTCTTAATGACCATGTACCATTGAGACCCATCCTGAAAAATAGACTACTTCGCAGGTAGAATTTTGCCATACTCTTGTGGTTTACATGTATTTATATATATTTTATTGTGGGATGAACATGCTCTTATGTATCTTTAAGAGTACTACCTTTTAATCATGTGACTAGTTAATGTTTAATATAAGTTCAGGTGTGTGAGTGTTGTTTTCTATACACCTGAAGAAGCCTTGTGGTAAAAGCATGTGTGTGTCTTGTAATAAATCAGCTGAAGAAACTGAAGCCTTGCCTCTGCCTGCTTTTATAAATTCTAATAAAAGGTTAATTAGTATTAACTACTTTCCCAAAAAACACTATCTAAATATAAAAAGAGAAAAAGTAACACCAACACTCACCTGTTGAACCATTTTCATCTTCCCAACTGTTGGGTCATGAAATAAAATTAGATAGAATGAAAGACTGTGTATATTATTTTTGTTTTACTTATTTTTAAGCTTCTTTTTATGTTCATAGGTTTTCCATGTTCCATTGTCTGCATTTCTTTTAAGACTTGTACTTGCCCAATCCATTCTTCAGTTTTGTCTAATATCTTGTTAGATTTAAGGAATGTGGTGGCAGTATTTAATTCTTCAAATATTTTGGACCATTTTGAAGGAAGATTTTCAGTCTAGCTGGAAATAGTAAATGTGGCTTTATTTGGGCTTTTTTAAGTTCTTTGAGCAGTGGTAAGAAAAGTTTTATTTTGGCAATAACCGATGGTGAATAATCATTGTCAAAGCGGACAATGTTATCTTTAATTTTAATTGGTGATTTAGCCCAAGCAGTTTTTAAAACCATTTCCTTATCATGTGAAGAGAGGAATCTCACTATGACAGATTTTGTAGAGTTGCTTTTACTATTTTTGGAAGAAACCAAAGATCTGTGAGCCCTTTCAATTCTATAAGAAAGTGCTTCAGGGAGCTTTAAAATCTCAGGTAGCCATGAGGTTGAGAATTTCTCCATATTATTTTCTTCAATGTTATCTGGTAACCCAAAGATCCTAATGTTGTTTCTATTTTCAAGATCATCTATTTTTGCTTGAAAAAGGGTATTTTGCTGTGCTTATCTTCTTCAGTCCTACTGTCCATGTCATTTAGTAATGTTTCTATTCCTGTAATCTGCTTTTTCTGTTGTTTAAGATCTTTATGTAAGGTTTCCATTTGTTGAGAACATTTTTCTTTGAAATTATCTAGTTTCAAATCCATTCTATCAATGTTTGTTGACAATTCTTGAATATTAGTTAGTAAATATTGAAGTTCTTTCTTTATTGTAGTTTTTTGATGAGAAGATTTTGCGAAGCTCACATTAAATTCAGGTGTCAGAAGATTATTTCTAGTATTTTTGACAGGAAACAATATAAAAATTGAAAAAAATGTTATATACTATCCAAGTAAATATTTAGATGATTCCAAATATTTAAATAAATCTGGAGTTTGAATAGTTATATTCAAAATAATCCTGTCATAGAAATTCTGAAGAGGCAGAGCTGAAAGGAAATGCTGCTACTCAGTGCTCATCCTGGCCATGTCCCCCTAGCATTGTCTGTTGAGCATGTTGTGGTACATCAGCTTTGTCTGTTGAGCATATGGTGATAACAGTGTCTCACATGCTGGTTTAAAAGGATCTCTGCAATGTCTAATAACATCTCACACATGAACACACAAATGCACCACCACACCCCCAGTTGACTGCACTGAGAACAGAACCCCTATCTAAGTACATAGATTACAGAACACAGCACTCAATGCAAGCGCCACCATACAAGTACGACTTTTACATGTCTGCAGGTCAGCTTATAGTGGATGACATCAGCAAGCCATGCGGGAAACAAGAGGTTGGTAGAGCTGCATGACATGGATGTGTTGTATTCTGCAAGTATAAAAAGACTAGCATGCCATGCCATTGGAAAAGTAACTGTAGGATAACACATCTACTCTGCTGAGTAGAGACACACACACACAAAGTTGAGTGCAGTGAGAACAGAACCCCTACCTATCTAAGTACACAGACTACAGAACACAGTACTTTACGCAAGTGCCACAGTACAAGCCTGAGTTTTGTATGTCTATAGTGGATGACATCAGCAATGCATGTTGGAGAGAAGAAGGTGGGATGCCTGCCTAACATGGATGTGTAGCCAGGTGCAAGTATCAAAATACTGTCAATTTATGGGATTGGGACAGTACCTGCAGGATATACAGTTGCTCTTCTGGCTGGACATACACACATACACAGTTAACTACAGTGAGCACAGAACCCCTACCTATCAAGTATACAAACTACAGAACTCAGTACTTTATGCAAGCACCACAGCACAAGTCTAACTTTTACATGACTGAGGTGAACCTATGGTAGATGACATCAGCAGGCCTCATGGGGGACAACAGGTTGTGAGGCACATAGATTCATAGGTTCATATGAGGCCAGTATCCAAACTGTAGAGTGTGTCCTAGGGGTGTAAAAGTATAGCTGTGTAAAAACACAAGTACCCTTATTGAACATAGTTGGATGCTTGAGTTTAGCAGAGCAAAATTGTCAGCACCACTGAATGGCCCTGTCCATGAGGGAGCATACAACATTATATATTATACTTTGTAGTGTGGTTGATATATGTGTGTAAAAAATACAGAGCCCCTAGGGTTGTATTGGTTGTTGCTGATGGGGGGAAACACATGTATGTATTGTGAATATATGATGTATACTGAGAATGTGCCCTGAATTTGCAACATTTCCACATGTAGTTTTAGGTCATACAAAGAAAATGGACAATAGACGCCAATAAAAAAATATCATATATACAGTTCCACAGCGCAGTGAGCAGCGGCTTTGCATGATGATTAACAAACTGTACAAACATGCAAGTTATGCCTGTTTGTGTGATGGTAAGCAGTGCCAAAATGAGAGCCACATTGCTAATGTCTGCGAAACAGAATGCAATTGCACGTATAGGCAGTTGTGTATCTGTTTTTAGGAAAGTTAAAATCATGCCGGTCCAGATAGCAGGGATACATTTATAGTACTATAGTAGACATACACACAGTCATACATTTGGTCATAAATGTAATGATACAGAGCTTACCCTATCAGTAAAAGTAATACCATATGGAATAAGCTGTTTTCAAACCCAGGGCCATGTGTATGCTAATCATATACTTACATCTGTTGCCACAAGAATGTTGAGGAAACAGTTGTCTATGTTGCACATCATTGCTGTGAGCTGCAATGTCACAGTAGTAAAACAAAGATTTCACACTCTATACTAGAAGTCAGTACCATCTGTGCTCCAGGCCTGGTTTTCATGATGACCAAGGGCATTAATTGAACGTATCCTGTTACTATTTTGGCCATCTACTTCATAGGTGGTCTGCCACACTTTGTGCAGACCTGATAAACACAGCCATTATCCACTTATGCTATTTGTGCTATGCGGTCCATCACATAAAAAGGGAAATGAAAAAGGAAAGAACAAAAAACCTTAGTAATGGACACATATGAGTAAAATAAGTGTCTGCTGTCACATGTTAAATCCACAACTATTTATTTAATTACTGCACCAAGTTAAGATACACAAGCATATGACATAATGTTATTACAGAATACAGTCTCGGTTCAGGATTTACTTTGCAAATGCAGTATTTGAGACAATTTTATTTCAGACCTAGAATTCCCTTGTCCCTAACCCCTTGGGATGGAAGTATGCAGGAAAAAAAACAGAATGTAGGCTAGATGAATGCTTTAGAGATTGTTGAATAGCTTCATCATACTGAAATCACCTGCTAATGATGTAAGTAGCAGCTATGAAAAACATCAATGTTGAAATAAGGTGAACACAAGGGAACTTATTACTTTTGTCTGTGCCTGTTATATCAGGCAAACATGCAGTTCAAAAAATAGAGAGAAGGTTACAGACCATGTAGTAGAATCCAGGACCTTCTATACTCTAGCCCTAGACATACACATGCTGCCACAGGAATAGTTATGTGATATACATTGTGAAACCTGCCATTCACTCCTCCATTTCCCATGGTTGCGCTAAATGCTGCATTATGCAAACAAGGAAGAAAATTAAAAAATAATTTTTTAATTAATGTGGACAGATACAATACATTTTAACAAACAATAAAGAGGATAACACTGAACTTGTGAACTGTGGACTGCTTGCATGCACTTTTACACTTCACAAACCTACATGTACACCTCTGTAAGTGTATCCTGACAACACTCCCCTGATGTCATCATTCAGTGTTGCCATCCATTCAACACGAACACTGTGGAAGAGCCTACATGAAGTGAACATCCCTACATGGTTATAAGTCTTTGGGATTCAGTAATTCTAATGAGTTTGGTCCTAATTTGCATATTTGCTATGTTGACAGCCCTGAATCTACACGGTTGGTAAACATGTAGACAGGGGAACTGAAGGGGCGCCCGATGTTGTGCAATCAAGGGAGGGTATTACTCAGGTGCATATATGTGCACACAGGAATTTAAGTTTGGGATTATATATTTCATGGGGTTTACACTTTTAGCTGTCTACCTTAGTTACAATTACATTGTTCATTTGGGGGGTGCAAAGCAGCATTTATGTCATAGCACTTAAAAAGTACTTCTTGCTATTGTTAACATATTTTCTAGCATCCAACATGTCTAAGAATGTCATAATGTGCATGGGGTTACATGTTAGGGTCTGTTCTGTACAATTGTGCAGAAAATTACTTGTTCTAGTTTCTGTGTTGACTCCTGTATTTGGTAAACTTTCACATACATGGCCAACATGAACACAGAGTCTACATGGTTACTTTACAGCTTGTTGAATCACTCCACCACATTGATTTCCTTTATTGGCATGCAATTTGGCTACTTATGCTGTAATTTGCATGCCACAAAAGTTTCAGTGTTTATGAGTGAGTGTGTGCCACTGCTCAGAGTTTGCTTAATTTAACACTTTTCCTGGCAATGCGTACTTGGTCAAAATTATTGTGCAGGCTTTATTGAATCCACCCCAAGAAGTGTGATATTAAGACCATTGCCAATTTATGCCGACTTATATAAACATGAAAGACAGATTTATTAGTTCAGCTGGTAAACCACTGCTGATAAACACGTACACAGTATTAGCAGGAGATTTTAAGTGTAATTTAAGTGACATAAAAATAAAGTTTGGGGAGCTGCTAGGAAATATGGGTACTTTATGAAAAATCAGGTTTATCTTTGGTGAAAGTGAATGAATGCACAGTAGAGAGGAGCTTCAAAAATAAAATACATTTTGTTTTGTTTTTAGTGGCTTTGCAATATATGAGATTAGGGATTTAGAAGACAGAGTTCTGTAATCATGAGGCACTTTGGGTGGACTTGTATAAAAATGAAAATGCAATTAAGGAAATGGCATGAAGAGAGATTACAGGTTTATGTCAGCATTTGGATATAATGAAAGCAGAGAGCCATAGTTGTTTGAGTTTCATGTAGGAAAGCAAGAATTTTATGAAGATTGGACTATGTGGTGGAAGGCATACAAGGAAGATACAAGAAAGTGTATGAGGAGATAGAAAAGGAATGTTTCAAATGTGAAAAGCAGAAGTATAAGGAAGAGGTGCATACTTTTGAAAATCTGTTAGAAGGAAATAATGTGGTATGATTGGAGTGGGGAAAGGAGCTGTATAAGCTGATTAAGGTTAAGATATAGATATGTTGGTAAGAAAGAAGTATCCTGTTAAAGGGAAGATGAAGGAAGTGATGATGTGGTTAAATAGGAAAATTAAGGAACAGAGTTAAGGACACAAAGGGAAATTATGTACTGTGTGGAAGAGTATGTAAAGGAGGTGTTTTGTAAAAAAAATGTGATATGAAACATTTAATATGAAGGATGTAGAGAATAACAAAAAGCACAGGCTTTTATTTGAATGGGACTGATGTAGAAGAGGGTGAGGGAGTGTTTTGAAAGAGAGACGGTTGGATACTATTCCAAGAAAAAATATGAGTTAAACTATAATTCCTATAAACAAATCAATAAAATGAGAAGCAGACCTTTTTAAAGGTTTTAAATTAATAGTTATGAAATGGTATAAGGGATGAAGAAATCTGTGTGGGGTAAGATTTTGATGGCCCATACCTTTTTGCAATATTTTTGTTATAATATTTTATATATAGAAACAAGCACATTAACATAATAAAACAAATAACTGTGTATGCCAAGTGTCTACATCAATTGTTACTATATATATTACTAAAATCCATTAAACAGCTAAACAATATAAAATGATCATGGAACTTAAATTACTATGCCTCTATTAATGGGTTCAGTTTTATCCATTAATACAATCATGCAGTTATTTTTTTTCATCTTAATAAACATTCATTTTTGACCTACAACAATGACAGTATTTTTTATATAGTGTACATATATATATTTTTGTAATTGCTACTGATTGCAACTTTCATAATGTAATCTGTTTTCAAACCAATAGTCCTGCTACAGTATGTTTGTATTTTTTCTAACTACTTTTGTTATATTAGTTAAATCTAAAGTGTTTTTGATTTTTATGTCATTTGATTTCTCATGTAACCATATTGTCTGGAGCTTTTCTCCTCGGGCCTCCTCTGAAAAGGGGCTGCTGCCCAGTTGGACTAACCCGGGTAACAAATGTCAAGTAAATAAATAAAATATTTATCATTTCTGTATATGAAAGTGTAACCTAATGTTTCAGATTTTTATAGTCATTTTCCTGGCTATTGTTAGTAAGCTCCAGAGAAGTTAAAATTAAGACTTGGGTACACATTCAGGAATTGGGACATTAAGCAACACCAAAAATGTATTTGTAACATTTATTACAAAATATGATGAAAAATTTACGTAATAGATTTAATGTGATTTTGCAGCAGGTGGTATGGAAGAGTGTGCACAGGATTAAATATAGACGCATGAAGGTGTTGGTAATAGTCAAGGAAATAGTAGATAGGATTAAGAAGGGAAAAGTAGAAGGGAAACATAGTTTGTTATATAAAGAAAGTTCAAGATAGTGTTCTGCATGATTATATGTGATGCATATTAAAGGAGTACCACACCCACAGACTCAAAAAACATGTTTAAAACATCATGGCATGATGTTTCCTACACTTTAACAGCACTCTGGGATTATTTACAGGATTTTAAATATTTTTATATGTAATTCCAGACTCTGACCACCTGGAGGCTGGCATATTGACATGGTTTGGATAAATCAGTTTGCCATCCAGTATCCCAGAAATCATTGTTTGGCTCAAAAATGTTACATCATGCAGGCCTCTGTTTGCCTAAAGTTCCTGTCATTTCATAGATGTTGCATGCGTACAAAGTACTGAGTAAAATAGAACAGTGTAAGTAACATTCCCTGCTGCTGGATGACTACTTAAAACAGAAACAGTGCAAATGCCACAGAACACACTCAAAGTGCTGTTTACTGCTGCCTTTTTTTCTAAATTTAGTTTAAATGGCACTAATTTGGGAGACAATGAATTCCAGTCCATTTACTTCTCCCCTCCCCCATAACACTTAGCTTCCCTAGCTGTCAAAGTCCTGAGGGTAATTTGACCTGGTAATTCCATTGATTGGCAGATCTCAGCAGGGTGCTTGACTCATGTAATGTAACCTTTGCTCTAGCATTTCCTTTGTTAGAGTGGACATTTGTTTGCTGCACTATAGCCATGGCCTTACTTGACTGCAATCACATCCAGTAAGGTCTTGCACCAAGGAGCTAAAGAATAAAGCATTTATACTATTAACCAGTTTAGATCTTTATTAATTTAAGTGTTAAGGTAACACTTCATGCTTCCACCTTGTTAAAAATTGAGATTTACATGTGCAAAGTGTGTTGGTATGCAGTATTTGCCTTCGTATGTTTTTACTCCACTGGTTGGTTTGCAAAAAAACAAAAACATTTGCAGTGTCCCTGGATTTGTCTTTGTACATACAAACCATATTGCTATATTTTCCCCTTCCTTTTTCTTGTGTCTAGAAGTCACTTAAAACAAAGTAATTTTTTATTGATTTTTTGCTTTAAATAAAGGACATCAAGGTTAACTTACCTTGAATCAGATAATGTATGCCACTGCAAAGAATCACTGTTGAAATATTTGTGCATGGACAAAATCCCTTACTAAATCTGTTTGCCAGCCTCCAGTTCAATTGGTGCTATGGCTTTAATATACTGGTGTGTTTGCTCATGCCTTCCAAATATCTCCACCATTACATACCAGTTTTGCAGTGTAGTAACCACCTGACATGCCCATACATCTTTAGTCATCAATATGCAGCTACTCCTGTTCATGTGAGTATGTGAATTCATTTTCAGACTTAAGGTGTGGAAGCTGCACTGAATAATTCTAGGTGCTTGTTCAGGTTTCACATGGTGCTTGCTTAGAGCTACTCTCATGTTAAGCCACTATGAATATGTTGCACTGCTACCTCTGATACTAGGGTAATGTTTTAATCTTTCTATTCCCGTACTGCACACTAGTGGTATCTGGTGCAAATACAACAGAGAAGTATGCAAGCAATACACCACCTAAGCATCATTTGCCGTGCAGAATGTACAAGTATGCATACCAAATTTCTGTGTTTCCATAGGTTCATAGGTTCATAGGTTCATACTAGGCTATCTGCCCTAGGGCATTTATAAGCCTAGCCAGAATGTGTTTGACTTTCGCCACCCATTTTAAATTAATTTTGCTATGCCCTTTTTCGAGGTTAGTATACTATGCCTCTGTCTAACAGTGACACAGAAGTGATACCCGGGGTAAACCTACGATCCCCCATCCACTCATTAAGATTCCTCTTGAATTGAGTCAATGAGGGACTCTGCCTAACCTGGACTGGGATTTTATTCCAGAGTGAAGGGAGCCTCTGGGTTATGAATCTGTCCCTCCAGCATGTCCTATTTATTTCAGTGCTAAGGTTCAAGTCTCTTGAGTGCATAGCTCGATGGGATTTGGATTTTCTGAGGTGCAGCATGTCCATTAATTCCGGGTTGGACATGGCTTTATATGTCAGGCACAGATTGCCTCTGAGCAGGCGGTATGCCACTGAGTTGAGCTGGAGTTTCTTTAACCGGGCAGCATATGGCATCTGTTTGAGCCCTTTGATCGTCTTGGTGAGGTACTTTTGGGGTCTTTCCAGTTGCTGCAGGTGTCTGGTAAGGTACATCCCAAAAGGGGCATTGTACTCAATTATGGGCCTGATGAGGGATGAGTAAAGAGGCACGATGACCTCCCCTGATCTAGATGTGAATCCCTTCATGATTAGGTGGGCTACATAAAATGTTTTTCTAACTACTTTGGCCACGTGGTTGTCAAATGAGAGATTGCTATCAACTTGGGTCCCCAGGTCCCTAATTACTTCTTCTGTACTTAATGGATTACCACCTATGTGCTAATTTGTGGGCACTTTGTTTTGCCAAAGGGATGACTATACACTTTTTGGCGTTTAGCTTGAGGCCATGGCTCTGGCACCAGTTGTCTGTTTCTATGAGGCCCTTTTGGAGGATGCTTGTGTTGGCTGGAGAGTCAATTATGGCGCCCAGTTTGCAGTCATCTGCAAACTTGGTCAGCCACAGTCCTTCCGTGTTGGCCTGTACCTCCGAGAAATATATACCGAACAAGAGAGGTCCCAGGACTGAGCCTTGTGGGATGCCACTTGTAACTGGTTTGGAGTCTGACATGGCTCCAGCAATTCTAACCATGTGGGTTCTGTCCTTGAGCCAGTTTGCAACCCATCCAGTGACATAGGGGTTTATATTTAAGCTGGTGAGCTTATCTATAATGCCCGAGTGGGGTATTGTATCGAAGGCTTTTGTGAGGTCCAGGTAGGTTTTGTGGACCACCTTCCCCTCCTCAATGGCCTTGGTGACTGTTTCAAAGAAATCAACCAGGTTTAAGAGGCAGGATCTGCCCTTAACAAAGCTGAACTGGGTAGGATCCAGTGTCTGTAGGTCCCCAATATCTTTATTTATGAGGTCCATGATGATCCTTTCCATAGCTTTGCAGACCAAGCTAGTCAGGCTTATGGGGCGATAGTTTCCAGGATCCGTTGAGGCACTACCTTTGTGGAGAGGGACCACTGTTGCTGTACGCCACTCTTTGGGTACATATCCTGTAGTAAGGCTGAGACTGAACAGTAGTTTTATGTTTGGGTTTAGCTCTTCTTGGAGTTCATGTAGGACACAGCCCGGGACACCGTCTGGTCCCATTGATGCTGTGTTTTTTGCTTTGGAGAGGGCAGCTCTTACCTGAGCATCTGAGATGTCAGGGGGGCAGCACTCTGCTGGGATAGATATTTGCCCTTTTGGTGGGGGGAGGGAGAAGTTTGCGCTGAACCTGTCAGCTAGGATGTTGGCAATGTCTGTGGGTTCGGTGTATTTTTTGTCATTTTGGACTATTCTGAGCATATCTGGGAATTCCCACCCAGGTTCCTAACATAACTAAAGAAAGCCTTGTGATTATCCTTAGTGTCCTGTGCAATTTTTCTCTCAAAGCTGGCTTTAGACGATTTTATGAGTGCCCGTAGTTTTTTGCTAATACTGATCAGAGATGTCTTCCCTTTTTGGGATTTTGCTCTATCATGTAGTAGCTTCCTCCTTCTATTGTATAGTTTGTTTATGGCTGGGGTCCACCAGACAGGACGTCTGCCTTTGGAGGATTGGGTCTTGGTTTTATTTGGGATTGCATGATCCATGCATTCCTGAAGGTGTTCATAGAATGCGTTTATAAAGGATTTTGCGGTCTGGGCCGTATTTTCCACAGGCCTGGGGCTTTGAAGGATTCCACCTCGGTTTTGAGGAGTGTGAAATTTGCTTTAGAGAAGTTTTTCACTGTGGTTTTCAGGGCAGGGGGTGGAGTCGGGATGTGAATATCCAGTGAGATTAGTTTATGGTCTGATCTTACCAATGAGGGGTACACTTCTGGTCTGGAGCATAGAGTCCCCATGTTGGTGATGATCAGGTCCAGTATGTTTTCCCCTCTTGTGGGAGTGGTAACAAGTTGTTCCATAGCATTTGAGTTTATAAATTCTAGGAACCTTTGGACTAAGGTGTTGGAGCTAGAGTAATGCTCCCAGTCTATGTTTGGGTAGTTGAAGTCGCCCAATATAATGGTGCTTGGAGAGACCTTCATATTTTCCAGTGTTCTCAGGAAGGCCGAGTTGGGTTTCTGGGTTTGGGAGGGTGGTCTGTAGCAGGCTATAAACTGGAAGGCAGTTTTACCCACTGTTAGTTGCACATGGATAGTCTCTGATGCTTCATGCTGTGCCACCAACCTGGAGGTGTGGGTATCTTTGACAAATATTGATACCCCCCCCTCCTTTTGTGGTTCGGTCCAAGTTTTGGGGCCGAAAAGCATGGTATGAGGTATAACCTGGTAGTGCTGGGGTGCTCTCGGGAGCCTTGAACCAGGTTTCTGTTACTGCACAGATATCGATGTTCTCCATGCTAAGGAGAGTTTTGAGTGAGTGCATTTTGAGGTTTAGACTTCTGGCGTTGAGTAGCATTACTCTTAGTTTCTTATCCCTTGTGATACCTATGGAGGTGGGTTTGTCTTTTGAGCCTTGCCTAAAAAAGGCACTATGGGGGTAGCAAGAGCCTTTGCCAATATCCGAAAGCCCAGGGGTGACAGGTGCAAGCCATCTCTAGCGAAGCATCGTGGCTTGTCGAGCATGTCATCCCAGGCTGACAGGCATTGGATCCCCTTTGAATGACACCAGTACTTAAGCCAATTGTTGAAATTGATCATCTTGTCTTCATATTGTTGCATCATTCTTGGTGAGGGTAAGATGCTACTCAAGGTCAGGGTCATACCGGCCTGGGCTACATGCTCAGAGAGCTCCTCTATGTCTCTTTTCATGCAGTCCAGGGAGGTACGTCTCAGGTCATTCACACTAGCATGGACAATGACTGAGTCATATTTGTACTTGTCTTGGAGTGACCTGAGTGCTTGTGTTATGTGGCGGATCCTAGCGCCCGACAGGCAGCTCACCATGACCTTCTCCTTGTTCAGCCTGGTGAGCGGGACGTCAGTGTGCCTGACGATAGAGTCACCTATTACAAGTGTATCAGGTGTGTTGTTTAGCCTTAAGGGCTGTGACTGTTCGGCACACTGCTTTTGTGAGCTATGTGTTGCATGTGTTTTGTTTTGGGGTAGTGGTTGCTTGAGTGTCTGCTTTGGAGGTCTCTGCTGCTTAAGCAGATTTTTATTTAGAGCCTCCGAGTATGTTTTTGTGTGTTTATGTGTTTGGTTTGCTGTCGTGGTAGGTCTATGTGAGACTGGAATTGTAGTGAGTGTGGTTTCCTTCTCCTCCTGACTGGTTTCGCCAGTACTGAGTTGAGAGAGCTTAGCCTCCAGTATGGCTATATGGTTGCATCTCTCACATGTGTTGGAATTTGTTGGGAGGAGGAGAGGGTTGTCTGTGTACATGAGGCAGTTGTGACATTGCCTCAAAATTCCCCAGATTCACCAGCTGGACCGGAGAGGAGATTGACAACTGACCTTTGGACATGCTAGAATAGTATTGGGATTTCTTTTATAATTGAAAAAAAAGGGCTAATGGGGAACAAGGTACTCAAGGGGAGTTTGTGAGGGTGTAGTGCTTTTAATTTTTTAGTGCTGACTTATATAATGGCTTTAGTGAGCAAGTGCCAGGTAACTTAAATGCAATGTGTTACAGGTAACTTAAATGCAAAAATGACAAACAGTAACTTTCTTTCAAGTGAAACAAGGAAATAAGTACAGTAAGCAATGCAGATATCACTAGGGATCCACAGAAGCGCTGAAAAGCCGTGTTTTAGGTGGAATTGCGTTTCAGGGAAATAACAAGCAAACAAACAACAAGCATACAAACAAAGCTAGATTCAGCAGGCCTGGATCTAGTCTATGCTACAGCAAACAAGGTGTATCAATTTCAGCAAGAAGCAGTTCAAATATGCAGGCACTATAACCAGAAATTCCCAGCCCAGAAGGGCAGAGTCCAGCCTCTCCTCCCACAAGAGTGCAGACCACGAACCCTTTTAATGTAAAATAACTGGCCTGAAGCCCAAGTGCTTTAACCAGAATTAATACACTTTTAGAATAACAGACACTGAGCCCTCAATCAGCAGTTCCCAACTTAGAAAGATGTAAGCTACCTGTTCTGCCACCACAGTGCAGACCACAAACCTTCTTAATGTAAAACAACTGGTCTGAAGCCCAAGTGCTTGAACTAAAAGGCTTAGAATGAGATACACCAAGCAGTAATAAATACAATTGAGTACTTTTAAGATGACACAAAAGCAAAATAAAGTAGGAAGAAACACAAATACAGTAAAAGCAGATAATTTTTTTTCCAGAAAAGTAGCAAAAACAGTAGTAAAAACAATTCACATGCAGTGCAAGCTGGCACACTTGAGTATGTAGCAATATTAGTCCACACACAGTTTGAAAAAATGTAATTAAATTAAAAAGGACTAAAAGCAAGTGCAGAAAGGGTTTATTAGGTAGAATGCGGTAAAGAGATGGGACTTGGGGAGTGTCCTAGATCAAATCTACTGTGGGGTGGGCACTGCAAAAGCCACCAAATTTAAACTACAACCAAGAACAGAGGGGGTGGGGAAACCAGTTTCAACAGAGAAGTGAGGAATCAGAGTGCAAATTATAAAACCAAAAAAATATATACTGATCTCTGTATATTTGCAGAACAGTAAGACAACAGATATCTAAGCAACAATTTAGCTCTATAATAAAGAATAATGCAGAAAAATATACTCAGCTCTATATATTTGCAGGTAGTTTTGTAAGGCTGTCTCTCAACACACAGGTTCCACTTTAAAATGTTAAAAGAGCAAAAGCAGAAGAAACACAAATACAGTAAGGCAGATGAAGTGCAAACATTTTTTTTTTGAGATGGAGGAAACAGAGTAGATTAAAATACTATAGGGGAATGCCCTTCCCAAGTGCTCTCTCTGTACACTGCAGAGGAGATGGGACTAGTAAGAGTATCCAAAATCAAAATATGATCTCAGTGTACTCAGTTGAGTGAGCGAATGAGATGGGTCCAGGAGGAGTGTGCAAAAAGAGATTTACAGCAGGGGCGGGCAATTCCAAAGCCACCCAAGATTAACACCACAACAAGAAACAGGGAGGGGGAGTGGGGAGATTCAGAGACACACACAATATTTACTGAATCCAAGACACACAATATTTACTCACTCAAATCTTAAATAAGTGCAGAAAATATACTTAAATCAGCTTATGTCCAGTTGATGTATGCAGACAAGTCTCAGTAGCCAGCAACTCGATTTAAAATGATTACTAGAAATGTAACCAACACAGATTTTAATGCTAGCAGAAACCCCCAAGCTAATTAACACTTAACAAAGGAATTTCAAAGCAGTCAAACATCGGTGTTACTACACTACTACTGAATAAAATGAACATATTGAAATGTAACATGACCTGTTACCAGATGTAATTAAGATTTTTTTTTCCTGTATAAACAAATTTCCATGATTCTCTAGCTGTTTGGTTTGATTCACTTTACTGGCTAACTGTAGAGGTTTGATCTTTCTTAGCAAGTTGCAGTAAATATTTTGTTATCCGGTTGTTTACCTGGTTAGTTTGACTGGGCACACTATGAACGTTTCCAGCAGCATCCTGGGGGAAAAGCTCAAAATGGTGCCATCAAAATGGTCTGACCTTGTACTGTAGTCCCTTAACTGCTGCCTTGCATATCTTGCATAAGGCAGATATCTGAATTATCCACTGCAATGTCCAATTCAGTGTTTCATCTACAGATTGTGTGCCTACTGCCTTTGACGAATACATTGCCCAGGTTACAGTAAAAAAATAACATTGCAATAGGGAATGGATGGCAAATCAAAGAAATTAAGACAGTCATGACTACAGCACCCAACATTAGAGTACAACTTATGATTTCCTATCCATCTACAAGTTGCGGTAGTAGAACCCACAGCCATATACATAAAAAGCACATATACTCACCGATGTGCTACTACCACTGCTTTCAAGTGCTGTAGCACAATCACTGATGACCATATGCTAAACAAAACAATTACACATTGAAAACAGATTTCACATCAAGACCGTGACAAAAATAATGGCAATGCAAATACAATCAGAAGGAATTCAGAAGAAACTGCACAACCTAGAAGGTCTGTAGAGAATACAGAAACATTGGATTTGTGACATTACACAGACATAGTTTAAAGCCACAGAATGTACTCTGTCAGTGCAAGGCTAAATTGCACTGCACACATGTAGACCATGAGGCACAAGAGAATGGGACACAAGGTGGAAATGTGTCTCAGTCTTGATTAGCAGCAAGTATTCTTCAATATTTTTCAAACCAGATGACACCCAGGCATTTACCCACATAGCTGAAGAGTGTCCCTTACCATATCTGAGCAAGCTACAGGTCATCATCTGTGGCACACGAAATCACAGCTCAATATAGGAATGAATGCTGATTATCATCTGCTGTTAAAATCAAGTAAAAACACTATCACCCTATGCAAAAACTCAGAATAAGTTTTGCAAGGATCTGCCAATGCACGCATGATAATATGCTGATTATTAGTCAGAGAAAATCAAATGTAATGTTCTTTGGTACCCCATAATAGCTTGCTAAAACTCTGCACCTGACAATAACTGACACATCAGGCAATATGCTGCCTGTAGTGACAGAGCAAAAAATATCCAGTATGACATTGGACCCTGCTCTCTTATTAACAAACCATACAGATAATATTAGCGGAACCTTAAATAACTAAATTTATGCTACAAGCTCTCATACCTTCTCACCTCCAGCAAACCAAAGCTATAAACATACTTATCCCAAAAACTGAGCATGGGCTCCTTTTAATAGCTCTTCACTCTACTACAAATACAAATAACACTTGCACTGTTACTTTTACAAAGATCTGTAGATTTGAATTACTTGCAGAACCAAATATGCACCTTTGCTATTTCCTCCAATGCTTCAAGTAGCTACCCATCAATGAAAGAACAACCTCTCTACTTGATTCAAAGATATAGAAATTATTAAAATGGAACTTTGTTTACCTCTAAAATCCAAACTACATATTAACCAAACTCTTATCTGAGAGACAGTCAGGAAGATGGCTTAATACTTGTCAGACCATGTTTCAAGACAACCACAGGAAAACATGCATTCTCAAAGCTGGATTCAGCAGGCTGGTATAATCTCCCAGGAGTAGCTAGGGAGCAAAGCGATCTAGAATCTTTCAAAACTAAATTAATAGAACTGTGGGATACCAGATGCCTGTGCTATTGTGACAATGGCTAGTCAGTTCTTGATGTTGGAGTGAATGGCTAGCCATTGCATACCATGCCTATGCCAAAACACACCTGCACTATGACTGTAGCATTGATATATGTATGGTAAATAAAGCAATCCTGAGGGAAAGCACTTTGGATGACATTATCATTATGTTGAATGGTGCTACTGTTTTTAGCAAAATGGATGTGAAGGCAGGTTACTACCAAATGGAGGTGAATCCTAAGAACAGAATAACAAATATATTTTTAATCACAAAGGTCTTAGAAGATACAGGAGTTTAATTTGGGTTGTAAGATCGGTTGCAGAAATTTTCAGATGTATAATATATTTTATCCCAGGCATTCTGAATGTTAACATTTTCTTTGATGATGCAGCCTGTGGTAAAACACAGAAACAATAATTCTATAAGCCACGTTTTACAAATATGCAAATAATTTTGACATTAAACTGAAATGCAAAATAATACATAATTTCTTGAGTTTTATGATAATATATGTTCAAGGAAGGAAGGGTCACCAAATCTAAATAAAGTTAAGGCAATATACAACATGTCACCATACTGAAACGCAAAAGTAGTAAGATGTTTCCCAGGCATGGTAAATTACAATCCCTTGTATGGGTAGCTCTTTAAATGATAACTGCCTTTCTAAGGGTTTTAAGATTAGTAATTTAAAAAGTGTTAGTATGCTGCGGTGGTACAGCAGTAGTGTTGTTACCTCAAAGCAAGAGGTTCTCCCATTCGATTCTCAGCTTGGCTAGGGAGTGCCTTCTGTGTAGAGTCTGCATGTCCTCCCCATGGTTGGGTAGCATTCGAAAGACATGCGTGCGTAACTGGGCATGCCTTCATTGAAGGTTGGGCATCGAGCTGGCACCTCGGCATTTCATAAAAATCTAATGCCAATCATTAGCGGACCGGAGTTCCACTGTGGTGACCCCTTACCAGAAAAAGCCGAAAGACAAACAACAACATGTAAATAAAAAGTGTTAATATGGTGCCTTTTATTTTTTATGAACAGGAGTTTCTTACTTTACTGATCGCTCTCTTATACACACACGCAGGCACTTCAAAAGTCAAACACACACTCTCCATGCATTCCTTTACCGATCGCTCTCTCATACACACATGCAGGCACTTCAAAAGTCATACACAGACTCTCCATGCATTCCTTTACTGATCGGTCTCTCATAAACACACACGCAGGCACTTTTACATTCATACACACATTCTCCATGCATTGCTTTACTGTTCGCTCACTCACACACACACGCAGGCACTTTTACATTCATACACACACTCTCCATGCATTCCCTTACTGTTCGCTCTGTCATACACACATGCAGGCACTCTTACATTCATACACACACACTTCATTCTCTCCCCACGCACTTGCAATCACTGCCCAACAACACAAGAATCAAACCCACTACCCTTATGTCTGCAGAGACATATTTTAGATAAAAAAAATTTGTAGGTGGCAAGTAACCAATGGGAGAAGCACAGCAACATAATAGAGTGTTTGCCGGTGTGAGCGTGCATTTACGATCTAACAAGCCATTACTTTACACTCGCTAAGCTGTTTAGTGAGTATAAAATAGAAAAAAAAGTAAACAGCTAAGCGAGTGTAAAATAATGGCTTGGAAGTTCGTAATCGCACAGTCATGCACAGACAAAACTTCAGACATCACAGGGCCATAAAGAAAAACGGTTGCTATTGGCAACCAAGACCACATGGAACAGCTGGCAAAGGCATACAGGAAAGGAAATTACATAAAAAAAGTACAGGGCATTAAAGGAGTAAAACAGTGCCAATTTGCAGATTGAAGTGGGACTAATGCATCAGACAACGGACAGCAACATTTTTCATTACACCTTCTCACTGAACAGATTACAAGATGGCACAACCACTACCCATATTGAACAGGAAATCTTTAAGGTAGTCAGTGGTACTGCTCTTTAGGAAAGTTAGAGAAAATAACTTCAGAAAGAAGACAACTTTATAGTAGTAATTACCACTGGCAACCAGCACCACGCGGAACAGCTGGAATGCTGCAGCAAAGGCAAATAAATATAAAAAAGTACAGTACTAAAGTGCCACAGTTCAATACCAAGTGCATACATGTATCCACAACAGTTGTTTAGTCAGCAGGACCCAAACAGGCAATGTTTAAACATTTTTGAATGCACGTGTGAACTTATGCAGCACAGCGTCCGAAAAGCCAGGAGAAATGAAGATGCCACATTAAAAAGATACTGATACTTTGCTGTCAAACAATGTATTTCTACAAAAAATGTCATACTCACCAGTATAAATCCACAAGGGAAGCTGATGCAGAAAGGGAGTCACACAAAGTTCCAATAGGGAAATGCAGCGTACTGGAAACACAATGCTAAAAAGAAGTACCCTACCTCCTGCACTTGTATTTGAGCACTCAGGCTGGGAGAAGAACAAGGGAGCCATGACATCACAGAATGGGTGGGTCTTATTATTTTAGTTAGAATCAGATGACGGCTGTGGTGATGTCACTTTGGGGGAGGGAACTGATTAAAAAAAAAAGTACCTGCACTGCCTGGCCTCGATGATGTCAGTAATTGGGCGACTCCAGCAAGCTTTATTCAAATGTGAGAGAATCATTTTGTAAGTGAAACCATCACAATATGAGAAGGTAGGCTTCTGTTACAGAAGTAAGGGGAATTATAAAAACTGTAAATGCTTTATTGATGTTGCTTTACAGAGGACAATGTAAATAGGGAGGAAAAGGGCCGTGAAGTTGAGGAATACATTAGAGAAACCTGTTGTACTCCTTTAAAGGAATAGGGGTTGATAAAAATGTAGAGTTGCTGAAAGGAGAATATCAAAGAACTTGGATGAAAGTGTTAGTAAATGTGAATAATAACCAGAAATACCCTGTACTTGCTGCTCTTGTAAACACAGACCTAAAGAGGAAGAGATGTTATAAATAAATTGCAAATCAAAAGCATTTGTAAGTGAACACAATTTAATAAAATCTCTCCACAGGATTTAATTTAGTTAAGTGCGTTTGTCCTTTAGCATATCGGACTTCTTCAGAATTAAACCTACATTCCAAATCTTAAATTTAAGTAACCTCATCAATTAATTATTTATTCAATAAAAGTAATAACTTAAAAAACACTACCTCTCTTAAAATGACAAAACCTAAAAGCATTTATATCCAAGTAAATAATTAAAAACATGTAACAATCTTATGTGAATATATATATATATATATATATATATATATATATATATATATATGTGTATATATATATATATATATATATATATATATATATATATGTATTATGTGTGTGTGTGTATGTAATGTATATATATTGAATTATGAAGCAAATACTAATAAAATTAATCAAAACCTAACTATGGTCATTTACAAAAAAACTTTTCAATATACTCTCCACAAATCAGGAAAATACTAACAATCTATGATTTTCAAACATAAGTGTCATATATATCATATAAAGCAAAACACACATATACATACAAACATTCTAAAGTCTAGCCACCTAGATCATTTTAACACATGCTATGTATGTATATAAAGACAAAGGAAATATTTTTGCTCTGATTTTAGAGATAAAATATCAGGAATTATGAAAGGAATAGGAGTAGTTGGTTGAAGTACAGACATTTTATAAAAAATGATTAATTTGGAAAGTGAAAATGGAAAGTTTAGAACTCAAGCAGCATGAAAGAAACCAATGAAAACCAAGCGGAGACAAAAGTTATAGAAAACAATTTACTCTTAGCGCTTTCGGTAAAACCAATGCTTCACCTTCTTCAGATAAAACATACATCAATTAAAACTCTTTATATACAACAAAATGTAACACTTAATAATTAACTAATTAACAGTCAGTATTTAACAGTCAACAATGCATGCAAATGTCCAAAATCAGCTGCTGAAAGACATTGGTATTAAAGATATAGTGCACATCTAAACAAATCTTTTTAGAGCCTACAACACCTGTATTGTAAAGCCATTTACTAATACAAAAAAATAAAGAAGTAAAAAATGTGTTAAAAGTAATATGTATAATAATGGATGATAAATATATGTAAATGCAAGTAAAGTTAAACTTTCAGAGGTGCATTTTAAACAATAATTTATATGCATTAAATATCAAGACATTTCAGCATCTCATAGATAAAAATTTGAGAATGCATTTAATAGATATTTGTTCATTCAAGCCAGGGGGTATATAAGCAACTGTCCTAATCTGCCACTCAAGCTCATCCATTTCTAAAAGGAGTTGCCAGGGGCCACCCCTCAAATCAGAACATCTACTATGCAAAACTACAAAATTAAAGTAATGGTCTTGGTACTCGAGAATATGTTTAGCCAAAGCGTTGTTTGTATCACTTTTACTAATGGCATAAACATGCTCGTAAATACGCTGTTTCAATTTTCTCTCAGTTTTGCCGATGTAAAAAGCAGTGCACTGATTACATATAGCGGCGTATATCACCCCTTTAGATTCACAATTGAATCTACTCCTAAATAATTTATCGTTGATCAAAACATCTTTAGTTACGCGAATGTTTTTACATTGGGCACAAGCCCCACACTTAAACATACCATGAGAGCCTGACCGTTGTGGTTTCATCCTTTTTTCTAATAGGGCTTTAAGGTTTAAATTTCTTCTGTAAGTGATCTTGGTTGCTGACCCAACTTTCTACTCAAAACAGGGTCCTCAATGACCACCCTCCAATTTTTGTTTAATAGTTGCCTAATGTAAACATGATCTACTGAAAAGGTACATAGAAAGTTGGTATGAAAAACTTTATTGTTAAAAGGGGGAGCTTCAGAAACCTGTTCATTGATTATTGGTGTTACTTCAAAGAAAGGGGCTCCCAATAATGGTTTAAAGTGGCCCTCCTGTATTTTAACCACTACTTCCTCCTTAATGTTGACAATTAGATTAACTGGATACCCTCTATTGGTAAACATTTTTTCTAAGTTCTGACATTCTGCTAAAAAGTCACAAAAATCTGTGACCATTCTAGCTGCTCTTACCATTTGTCCTTTCATAACAGCTTTCTTTTGGTGAAAGGGATGGCAGCTGTCATAATGCAAGAGGGCATTGGAGTAGGTAGGTTTTCTATAAATTTTACTCTTATATTTAGGATTGGGGCCATCTTTGTATAATAAAATGTCCGAATAGCTAATGCTATTCTCATCTACGTGATAAGTGAAATCCAAAACGTTAGTCAATTTTACAATTCAGAAATAAACAAAGGAACCCCTTCTTTTGGGCCTTTCCACATAAGGAACATGTCGTCCTGGTACCTAGTGTACCAGGAGACATGTTCTCTAAATAGTGGATGTGGAAAAAGCAAGTTATTCTCCCATTGTACCATGACAATATTGGCAAAGCTCCCTCCACAAGGGGAGCCCATTGCCACACCTGATGTTTGTAAAAAGATGTCACCTTCAAATGCTACAAAATTATAAGAAAGAATTAGTTCTAATAAAGTTTCCACTATATAAATGGTGTTATCTGGAACTTTCCTTGCAAACAAAAAGTCCCTAGTCCATTCAAGACCCAAGCTATGAGGAATAACAGTGTAAAGATCTTTCACGTCTATAGTCACAAAGCATGAGTCAGCTTGATAGTCTAGTTTATCTACACTACACAAAAAAGCCCACGAGTCTTTACAGATCTGCACTTCCTTATCAATCAAAGGTTTCAGTATACTGTCTACGTGCTTTGCACAAGCGTAAGTTATAGACCCATGTCCGTCTACAATTGGTCTAAAAGGTGGGTTTAAGATTGACTTATGTAATTTCGGAATTCCGAAAAAAGCTGGAATTCTTGGGGCTATGATTGAAAGATATTGGTGCAAATCAATGTCAATAAGAGACTCAAGAAATAAGTCTTCTAGTGTGGTTCTAACTTTCCTATAAGCAGCATTTAATTCATTAATTGAAACCCTCTTATAAACATCAGAGTCAAGATGTTTTTTCATAGCAACAACATAGTCAATGTGATTCATCAACACCAGCCCCCCACCCTTGTCGGGTTTCATTGCCCGTATGTCACAGGTGTTGAGCAGGTGGATAAACTCAAATTCAGTGGGCGTAATGTTAGTAATGTTGTTACTCTCCCCAAAATAATCTTGGTGTAAAGCTCTAAGGTCGAGTTCATACATTTTTTCAAAAAGGCTTAGATTAGGGTGCAACAAGGGTAAAAAACACTAGAGACCCTTTGAGTGTTAGTCAGTGAAGGGTTGCTATCTAACAGAATATTAAGATTTAATTTGCGAATATATAACTTTAAATCTATAAGTGTTTTAGTAAGGTTCATTTTTCTACTAGGAACAAAGGTAGTGCCTTTAGAAAAAAAGTTTACCCATTCCTGGGTGACATTCAACTCAGTGTAATTAAATATGCTAAAGTCCCCTTCTGTGCTTTTACTGATAGTAAGTCCAGATCTATGAAAAAGTTGGTTTGCTACCTCCTCCTCCTCCTCTGCCTCTTCTTGCCCCATTGGGGTAGTTGTTTCCGATTCCCCTGACAAGTGTTTTTCTGACCCTTCAGGGTACTCTGAAAACCCTGTTGGTTAGACACCATTTCTTCATCATCGCTAAAGTTATCAAGTTCAACCACCTCGTTGTCATTATTATTATTATTATAAGGTGGGATGTTACTTCGATGAGTGTAATTGTTAGAATGGCGTTCAGTACACCTTGGATGTTGCAAGGGTTGTTGGTTGGTTACATTAGATGGTACTCTTGATTCATTCACCTGATGTACCCGCACTAAGTTGTTGGGTGCATTAACAACAGGGGAACTATAGGAGGGAGGTCTGGGATATGCCTTCTGACAGGCATAGTCGTTGACGTCACATGCAATCTTTTTCTTCTTGACATTCAACAGTTTTTCCATAGTAGCCTCAATGCTCTTAAAAATACGAGAGTATTCGTATTTAAATTACATAAAGTCACCATGATTTAAAATCTGATGTTCGAGCACTTCTAAACCAGCTTTAAAGGCACGTATTTCCTTATCATAAAAGTTAATTAATGTCAAAAATTCAAACCCTTGCTTGTCAAATAGTAAAAGCAGTTCAGAATGAAAAATAGAGTTTTCAACTAAACCCATTGGAAAAAGCCACTGGCGTAGTCCTTTGGGAATAATATGTTTGTCAATGCACTCCTGCAGGTAAGCTACCTCAGGTTGTAGCTTCCTGCACTTATACAGTTTGTAGTCAAATTCATTAATTAACATGGACAATGAACTCACCGGAGGATCATCCTGGTCAAGATTCACAGGATTGTCAGCGTCAAAAAAATGGTTATTGTCCAAAAATGTAGCCATAGTTGGAAAACGGCAATCCAAGGATGTTCCTGGCTTGTTAGTTGCCCCGTTCTGGTGCAGTTGTAAAGCTCCTGACCCAGAAGCTGTCCCAGCTAACCTAGTAGATTGCACAGTCAAAGGTTGGGGCTGTGCAACAGCTAGCGGTTCAGTTGATAATGCATTGGGCTTAGTTGAAGTTGCGTCATTTGTAGATTGGAGACGCTGAAAATCCTGTGAATATTGACCAGGATGATCCTCTGGTGAGTTCATTGTCCATGTTAATTAATGAATTTGACTACAAACTGTATAAGTGCAGGAAGCTACAACTTGAGGTAGCTTACCTGCAAGAGTGCATTGACAAACATATTATTCCCAAAGGACTATGCCAGTGGCGTTTTCCGATGGGTTTAGTTGAAAACTCTATTTTTCATTCTGAACTGATTTTACTATTTGACAAGCAAGGGTTCGAGTTTTTGACAACATTAATTAACTTTTATGATAAGGAAATACGTGCCTTTAAAGCTGGTTTAGAAGTGCTCGAACATCAGATTTAAATCATGGTGACTTTATGTAATTTAAATACGAATACTCTCATATTTTTAAGAGCATTGAGGCTACTATGGAAAAACCGTTGAATGTCAAGAAGAAAAAGATTGCACGTGACGTCAACGACTATGCCTGTCAGAAGGCATATCCCAGACCTCCCTCCTATAGTTCCCCTGTTGTTAATGCACCCAACAACTTAGTGCGGGTACATCAGGTGAATGAATCAAGAGTACCATCTAATGTAACCAACCAGCAACACTTGCAACATCCAAGGCGTAGTGAACGCCATTCTAACAATTACACTCATCGAAGTAACATCCCACCTTATAATAATAATAATGACAATGAGGTGGTTGAACTTGATAACTTTAGCGATGATGAAGAAATGGTGTCTAACCAACAGGATTTTCAGAGTACCCCGAAGGGTCAGAAAAACACCTGTCAGGGGAATCGGAAACAACTACCCCAAGGGGGCAAGAAGAGGCAGAGGAGGAGGTAGCAAACCAACTTTTTCATAGATCTGGACTTACTATCAGTAAAAGCACTGAAGGGGACCTTAGCATATTTAATTACACTGAGTTGAATGTCACCCAGGAATGGGTAAACTTTTTTTCTAAAGGCACTACCTTTGTTCCTAGTAGAAAAATGAACCTTACTAAAAAACTTATAGATTTAAAGTTATATGTTCGCAAATTAAATCTTAATGTTCTGTTAGGTAACAACCCTTCACTGACTAACACTCAAAGGGTCTCTAGTGTTTTTTACCCTCCGTTGCACCCTAATCTAAGCCTTTTTGAAAAAATGTGTGAACTCGACCTTAGAGCTTTACACCAAGATTATTTCGGGCAGAGTAACAACATTACCAACATTACGCCCACTGAACTTGAGTTTATCCACCTGCTCAACACCTGTGACATACGGACAATGAAACCCGACAAGGGTGGGGGGCTGGTGTTGATGAATCACATTGACTATGTTGTTGCTATGAATAAACATCTTGACTCTGATGTTTATAAGAGGGTTTCAATTAATGAATTAAATGCTGCTTATAGGAAAGTTAGAACCACACTAGAAGACTTATTTCTTGAGTCTCTTATTGACATTGATTTGCACCAATATCTTTCAATCATAGCCCTAAGAATTCCAGCTTTTTTCGGAATTCCGAAATTACATAAGTCAATCTTAAACCCACCTTTTAGACCAATTGTAGATGGACGTGGGTCTATAACTTATGCTTGTGCAAAACACGTAGACAGTATACTGAAACCTTTGATTGATAAGGAAGTGCAGATCTGTAAAGACTCGTGGGCTTTTTTGTGTAGTATAGATAAACTAGACTATCAAGCTGACTCATGCTTTGTGATTATAGATGTGAAAGATCTTTACACTGTTATTCCTCATAGATCGGGTCTTGAATGGACTAGGGACTTTTTGTTTGCAAGGAAAGTTTCAGATAACATCATTTATATAGTGGAAACTTTATTAGAACTAATTCTTTCTTATAATTTTGTAGCATCTGAAAGTGACATCTTTTTACAAACATCAGGTGTGATAATGGGCTCCCCTTGTGGAGGGAGCTTTGCCAATATTGTCATGGCAGAATGGGAGAATAACTTTCTTTTTCCACATCCACTATTTAGAGAACATGTCTCCTGGTACACTAGGTACCAGGATGACATGTTCCTTATGTGGAAAGGCCCAAAAGAAGGGGTTCCTTTGTTTATTTCTGAGATTGTAAAATTGACTAACTTTTTGGATTTCGCTTATCACGTAGATGAGAATAACATTAGCTATTTCGACATTTTATTATACAAAGATGGCCCCAACCTTAAATATAAGAGCAAAATTTATAGAAAACCTACCTACTCCAATGCCCTCTTGCATTATGACAGCTGCCATCCCTTTCACCAAAAGAAAGCTGTTGTGAAAGGACAAATGGTAAGAGCAGCAAGAATTGTCACAGATTTTTGTGACTTTTTAGCAGAATGTCAGAACTTAGAAAAAATGTTTATCAATAGAGGGTATCCAGTTAATCTAATTGTCAACATTAAGGAGGAAGTAGTGGTTAAAAGACAGGAGGGCCACTTTAAACCGTTATTGGGAGCCCCTTTTTTTGAAGTAACACCAATAATCAATGAACAGGTTTCTGAAGCTCCCCCCTTTAACAATAAAGTTTTTCATACCAACTTTCTATGTACCTTCTCAGTAGATCATGTTTACCTTAGGCAACTATTAAACAAAAATTGGAGGGTGGTCATTGAGGACCCTGTTTTGAGTAGAAAATTGGGTCAGCAACCCAAGATCACTTACAGGAGGAATTTAAACCTTAAAGCCCTATTAGAAAAAAAGGATGAAACCACAAAGGTCAGGCTCTCATGGTATGTTTAAGTGTGGGGCTTGTGCCCAATGTAAAAACATTAGAGTAACTAAAGATGTTTTGATCAACGATAAATTATACGCTATTAGGAGTAGATTCAATTGTGAATCTAAAGGGGTGATATACGCCGCTATATGTAATCAGTGCACTGCTTTTTACATCGGCAAAACTGAGAGAAAATTGAAACAGCGTATTTACGAGCATGTTTATGCCATTAGTAAAAGTGTAAAAGAATTAAAACTTCAAAAGAGACCACAGCTCTCTCTGTTCTGAGTCAGGCAGAATTTTTTCCCTCCATCCCACCCATTGAAGTTGTCTTGTTAAATACCACTATCTTTCTAGTTGCCCGCCTCTTATGTTAATCTGACCATATATCTCATTTCTCTCTACTTTCACTGGGTTATGTGAGTAATCACAAAACCATCACTTTTGAAATCCCACCCCTTCAATTATTTAAATTTATTGGCCATCCTACAGTATTTCATAGTACCAAAATACAAAAGTAACCACCCCTTTCAGTCCATCTTGCTGTTTTAAAAATAGTAACTCTCCACTAAACCTTAACTTTTAAACAGGTAAAACTCAAGTTACCTACTTTCATATCTAACTTCTCTAGTGCACACTGCAGAGTGCATTCTTTTCAATCTTACCTTTAAGCATTCCTGTTACTAGCACTTTCTCTAATACCTAAAAAGATCATCTCTACTTGACTCCAAGTAGACTTTTCTCTATCTGTTAAACCTAGCACTTGCTCCTACAGTACTTATTACCTTGATACGGCACTCTGATAGGTAGCACCCCAAAAGGCAAACCCCATTTCTCGGTCCTCACGTCCCCGGAATCTCTTTTAAAGTTTTTTGTCTAGTCCTTCTAGCATGTCGAGGGATCAGTTGCTAGTGTCCTCTCCTGCTCAGCTGGTGAACCTGGGAATATTAAGGCAACGTTACAATTGCCTCATGTACACAGACAACCCTCTCCTCCTCCCACAAAACACAAATACATGCGAGAGATGCAACTATACGGCCAAACTGGAGGCTGAGCTCTCTCAACATAGGACTGGCAAGACCAGTCAGGAGGAGAAGGTTACCACACACACTATAGACCCAGTCTCACATAGTACCATCACAACCTCAAATCATACACATAAACACACAAAGACATACTCGGCTCTGATCAAAAATCTACCAAAACAGCAGAGGCCACCAAAGCAGACACCCAAACAACCACCACCTCAGGACACAACACCTGCAACACATAGACCTCACAGTCAGAGTGTCAAACAGTCACAGCCCTTAAGGCCAAACACAATGCCAGACACACTAGTCATTGGTGACTCCATAGTCAGACACACTGACGTCCCGCTCACCAGACTGAGTAAGGAAAAGGTCACAGTAAGCTGCCTGTCGGGCGCTAGAATCTGCCACATAATGCAAGCACTCAGGTCTCTCAACAGCAGGTACAAATACGACTCAGTCATTGTCCACGTTGGTGTAAACGACCTGAGACGTACCTCCTTGGACTACATGAAAAGAGACATTGAGGAGCTCTCTGATTATGTAGCCCAGGCAGGTATGACCCTGACCTTGAGCAGTATCCTACCTTCACCAAGAATGATGCCACAATACAGAGATAAGATGATCAGCTTTAACAATTGGCTTAAACTCTGGTGTCATTCAAAGGGGATCCAATGTCTGTCTGCCTGGGATGACATGCTGGACAAGCCACGCTGCTTCATGAGGGACGGCTTGCACCTGTCACCCTGGGATTCGGATATTGGCAAAGGCTCTTGCCACCCCATAGTGCCTTTTTAGGCAAGGCTCAAATTCTAAACCTACCACCCTAGAACACAAAAAGGAAAAAACTAAGGGTAATGCTGCTCAATGCCAGAAGTCTAAATCTCAAAATGCACGCACTCGAGGCCCTTCTCAGTATGGAGAACATCGATGTCTGTGCAGTGACAGAAACCTGGTTCAAGGCTCCTGAGAGCACCCCAGCACTATCAGGTTTTACCTCTTATCATGCGTTCCGGCCCCAAAATCCGGACAATACCAAGAAAGGAGGCGGGCTATCCATATTCATCAAGGACACCCACACCTCAACACTGGTGGCAACGCATACGATGCATCGGAGACCATCAAGGTGCAATTAACCATAGGCAAGACTGCTCTGCAAATTGTAGCATGTTACAGGCCACCCTCACAAACTCAGGAACCTCACATGGCCTTCCTGAAAACACTAGAGGGGATAAATGTATCACCAAACACCATCATACTAGGTGACTTCAATTACCCTAATATAGACTGGGAACACTACTCAAGCCCAAACACCCTAGCCCAAAAGTTCCTGGAATTCATAAACTCAAATGCCATGGAACAACTAGTCACCATCCCACAAGAGGAGAAACATACTTGATCTCATCATCACGAACATGGCAGCACAATGTTCAACACCGAAGTATACCCCTCACTGGTGAGATCAGATCACAAACTAATCTCGCTGGAGGTCCTCATCCCACCCCACCTGAAATAAAAAGACCACAGTAAAGAACTTCTAAAGCCGACTTCACACTTCTAAAGACTAGTGTGGTCTCCTTTAAGGCCCCGAGCGGAAAACAGTACTCAAGCCGCCGAATCACTTACAAATGCCTTCTACCAGCACCTGCAGGACTGCATGGATAAGGCAATCCCAAGCAAAACAAAGACTCTTTGTACCAAAGGCAAGCGTCCAGTCTGGTGGACCCCAGCCATAAACAAACTCTACAACAAAGGAGGAAGCTACTACAAGATAGAGCAAAATCCTTAAAAGGTAAGACACCCTTGATCACTATAAGTAAAAACTAAGAGCTCTCATAAAATCATCCAAAGCAAATTTTGAGAGAAAAATAGCTAAAGACTCAAAAGACAATCATAAGGCCTTCTTTAGCTATGTTAGAAACCTGGGAGGAAACTCCCAGATATGCTCAGAACTAGTTCAAAATGATGTGAAGATTACTGATCCTACAGACATTGCCAATATACTGGCTGACAGGTTCAGTGCAAACTTCTCCCCCCCCCAAAAGGAGAGATATCTATACCAAGCGATTGCAGCCCCCCAAACACCTCCAACGCCCAAGTGAGAACTGCTCTCTCCAAAGCAAAAAACACAGCATCCATGGGACCTGATGGTGTCCCTGGCTGTGTGCTCCACGAACTCAACGAGGAATTAAACCCACAGCTAGGACAGCTGTTTAATCATAGTCTTACCTCTGGATACGTACCCAGGGAGTGGCCCACTGCAACTGTGGTCCCACTTCACAAAGGCGGTGCCTCCACCGACCCTGGAAATTACCGGCCCATTAGCTTGACAAGCCTTATCTGCAAAGCCATGGAGAGGATCATAATGGACCTCATAAATAAAGACATAGGGAATTTGCAGACTTTGGATCCATCCCAGTTTGGCTTTGTCAAAGGCAGATCATGCCTTCTAAACTTGGTTGACTTTTGAAACAGTCACCAAAGCCATTGATGAGGGAAAGGCAGTCCATACAGCCTACCTCGATCTGGCGAAGGCCTTCGATACAATACCCCACTCGGGTATCATTGAAAAACTCATCAGCTTAAATGTTAACCCATACATCACAAGATGGGTTGCAAACTGGCTGAGTGACAGAACCCACAGGGTCAGAGTTGCTGGCGCCATGTCAGACTCAAAGCCTGTCACAAGTGGTGTCCCACAGGGCTCAGTCCTGGGCCCACTCTTGTTTGGCATCTACTTTTCCGAAGTACAAGCAAACACAGGAGGGTTATGGCTGACAAAGTTTGCAGATGACTGCAAACTGGGCCATAGTAGAAAACACATCTGACACAGATATCCTTCAGAAGGGTCTCACAGAAATGGATAACTGGTGCCAGAGCCATGGCCTAAAGTTAAATGCCAAGAAATGCATAGTCATACCCTTCGGGAAAAACAAGGTTACCCCTAGCTACCAAATAGGTGGCAATCCACTGAGCACAGAAGAAGTTATCAGGGACCTGGGGACCCAGGTTGATAGTAGTCTGTCATTCGACACCCATGTAGCTAAAGTAGTTAGGAAGACCTTCTACATTGCCCACCTTATCATGAAGGGATTCTCATCTAGATCAAGGGAGGTCATAGTCTCCCTATACTCATCACTCATCAGACCAATGATTGAGTACAATGCCCCATTCGGAATGTATCTGACCTGACACTTGCAGCAGCTGGAGAGGCCACAAAGTTCCTCACCAAAGGATAAAGGGTCTCAAACATCTGTCCTATGCTGCCCGACTGAAAGAACTCCAGCTCTATTCAGTCGCTTACGCTTGCTCAGAGGTGACCTTTGCCTAACATACAAGGCCATGTCAAACCCAGATTTAATGAATATGCTGCACCTCAAAAATCTAGATCCGTCAGAGCCACAAGGGCGGAGACTTAAACCTCGACACGGCTATTAATAGGGCGTGCTGGAGGGATAGATTCATCACCCAAAGACTCCTATGCTGTGGAATAAAATCCCGGTATATGTGAGGCAGAGCACCTCGCTGGCCTTGTTCAAGAGAAATCTTGACCAATGGATGGGAGATCGCAGATATACCCCAGGGATTACCTCAGTTTCACTGCTCGACAGAGGCACAGCAAAATAATGGGTATAGTTCCCCATACTAAAGGGGTGGCGTAAGCCACAAAACTATGGGCTAGGCTTGTAAATGCCCTCAGGCAGATAGCCTAGTATGAACCTATGAACCTATGAACCTATGATACAAACAATGCTTCGGCTAAACATATTCTCGAGTACCAAGACAATACTTTAATTTTGTAGTTTTGCATAGTAGATATTCTGATTCGAGGGGTGGCCCCTGGCAACTCCTTTTAGAAATGGATGAGCTTGAGTGGCAGATTAGGACAGTTGCTTATATAACCCCTGGCTTAAATGAACAAATATCTATTAAATGCGTTCTCAAATTTTTATCTATGAGACTCTGAAATGTCTTGATATTTAATGCATATAAATTATTGTTTAAAATATACCTCTGAAAGTTTAACTTTACTTGCATTTATATATATTTATCATCCATTATTATACATATTACTTTTAACACGTTTTTTTACTTCTTTATTTTTTGTATTAGTAAAAGGCTTTACAATACAGGTGTTGTAGGCTCTAAAAAGATTTGTTTAGATGTGCACTATATCTTTAATACCAATGTCTTTCAGCAGCTGATTTTGGACATTTGGATTCATTGTTGACTGTTAAATACTGATTGTTAATTAGTTAATTATTAAGTGTTACATTTTGTTGTATATAAAGAGTTTTAATTGATGTATGTTTTATCTGAAGAAGGTGAAGCATTGGTTTTACTGAAAGTGCTAAGAGTAAATTGTTTTTCTATAACTTTTGTCTCCGCTTGATTTTCATTGGTTTCTTTCATGCTACTTGAGTTCTAAGTTTGTTTTAGTTTACTGTTAATATGAAAAGTTTGCCTGAGCAAAGAGGCAGTGGTGCAAATTAATTAGTTTTATTTTATGAAGTTGATCTTTAAGAGATTATTAAGATTAGTGTTAGAGAGACAATGGAAAGGAGGAAAGAAAGCTTCTGGGAGATCTGGACCTCACATGGATGTAAAAGATCCCATGGCACACATTTGAAAAGAATATGGGGGCTTTATTTATGTACAAAAATAACTCATATTTGCAACATATTTACATATTTACAAATATTTACAAATGTACAAATATATAGATTTATACATACTCATAATTTTCCTTACGATCATATTAACTTTTCATCTCTATTAGATCACCAGTCATTTTTCCTTAACCACCTTCTGATTTTGCTTAATATTGTTGGTAAAATCCATTTATCATTAAACATAATTTAATGTGTTCTTTCATTCCATATAACTCATATAACATAAAATAATCTTTTATCTATTCTTTTAATATTTTCTTTACTTCTGTTCTTATAATATCCATATTTTACTCTATTATATTTCAAAAACACATGTTCAGTAGTTTCTTCTTCTTGACAATGTAAACATATTCTATCACTTTCCTTTTTATATGACATGTTTCCTTTTACTGGTAATTTATCTATTACCAATCTCCACAAAAAAAATCTCGACATTTTACTTTCTGATTACACCATTTGCTTCTTACTTTTATAGATTTAAAATTTTCATTTGTTAGATTTTCCCATGGTTTTACATAGCAATGCTTTATTTTTCTTTCTTTTTTATAATATCAATTTTTATTTTCCACAGGAATATTTTTCTTGGCAACATTTTATTTCTTCATTTATAAACTTTTTACCATACCTCAGAATTTATCATACTTATATTTATACAATTTTACTACTAATCTCTCATCTTTTTAATTTATCCACTTTAACATTTTGTACAAATTTAATGAAGCAGCATGCATCACTGGGCTAATGCGAAACCCCTTCCTCTTTATTTACAGACAAAACTCCTGTTTTACTAGGTTTAAAATAGAACCTTATATAAATGAAAAAATATCGGCAATAATTCCTTTTCAAATATTGTTGGCAACATAAATACACTTGCTAGGTATGCTGTTTTTTCCATCAGTACTGATTTTATTGAATAAGCTTTTTTCTGAATGATAATTTATATAGTCTCTAGGAAAGACAGGTCTGTTTTATTTCTTCTATTGTTTTTCAAATTGAATTCTACTTACATCTCTATTTCCAAATTTGATATCTAACACAGAAATGTAATTCCTTGTTAAATATATACCCCATCTCTTTACTACATCACCTACAATTTTACTTTTCTCTTTATTTAAAACCATCCCTATCACCTCTAGGCACTCATTTGTGCAAATTATTATATCTTTTATCCAAATTTTGTTTTTTACACTTATTATAATGGCATCCACATATGTTAACGGAACTGGAATTCTTAACTCTTCAGGTGTGATATACCCCACCTCCTTCATTTTGTAATTTATTTCACATGCTATCACATTCATAACCAATGTAAAGAGTATACAGCTCATTGGACATCCCTGTCTTACACCACTCTTCATATTCCCCTCTTGGCTTAACCAGCCATTTACAAGCATTTTTGCTTTAGTATTACTATAAGCTGGCATACACAATTTCCTAACTTTCTCCCTTATATTATATTCTTTCATTATTACCCATAAGATTTCATGTCCAATTGTATCAAATGCCCTATTAAAGTTTTCTATCATGACTTTAACTTCTTCTTTTCTATTCATAACATCATCCACAATTTCTCTATCATTAGTAATTCGTGACAACCCTTCCTCTGTATGCTATATATATATATATCTTCCATAATATTTTCCATTTTAGTTTTACATCTCTTTTATATTATTTTCATAAAGCTCTTATAATCATTATTATTCAGTACTATGGGTTTCCAGTTTTTAATTGTCTTCTATCTTCCATCTTCCATATGAATTTAAGTATTCCACTGCATAATTCTTTATACATAAAAATCTTTATTTAGCCATTCATTTAAAATCTTTAAAAAAATATTTTTTGCCAAGCCCTTAGATTTTTATAGATTTCATACCTTATTCCATCTGGTCCTGCAGCTGAATCTCTATCTTGTCCTAATACATTATCTAGCCCATATAAAGAAATCTCTATTTCCAACTCCTTGTTCTCTTTTTCTGTTAACTTTTTTTAATTTATTTTTTCTTTAAACATTTCTTGTACATATTATACTAAGCTACTCATATCTTTTCCTAAGTTCTTTCTATTTCTCCTTTTCCATTTTATATATCTCTCATGACACTACCATTTTCCTTTACTAATCTGCTTAAGTAAATTGATATTTGTATTTTTCTTGATTTCTTTCATATAATTCTTTTTATTTGTCAAAGCACTTTCTGTTATTATGTCCTAAGTCTTACAATACATTGTTATACTTTTTTATATTTTTCTTTCTCTACTTTTCTCAAATCATATTGCCACTGTAAAACATATTTTATATTTTTTCTTAAATACCCACCATTCAGACCAGTTTTTATAAAATGTTCTCACAATAATATTATCTTTCCATAACTATATTACTAATCTCTTTATTTCTTCATTCCATGCTTTCTCTTTTATCCTTTTATTCCTTTACCTATTTTTATGTATTCCTTGTTTTCCTTTATCTGTAGCCATATTGCAAGATGATCAGAAAATGCTGTTTCAACTACCTCCTTCCCATTCTCCTATAACTAAACCTTCTGATACTGTAAAATAATCTACATCAGTTTTGTACATATCCTTTTGTAAGTCCATGAATTTTTGTCCCAGAGTTTTAATTTAACGTATTTTATAATGTCTGACATTTTTCTTATATCATTTCCTTTCTTTTTATGCTTGCCTCTTAAGTCACAATTAAAGTCTCTTGTTATTATAATATTCATATTTATCACTACATAGTCTAAAATGTGATTAAATAACCTTTCCCTTTCTTTACAATTCATATAAACATATATTATTATAATTCTATATACTTGTTCTTTCCATTTTAAATCTATAATGGTTAATCTTCCCCTTTTTGCCAAAGTTACATCTAATATCCTTACTGCATTTCCCAAATTCCAAATTATCTTTCCTCCCCATAGTTTTGCTGTTTGTGAACTCTCTTCATTTCTTAAAAATCTTGCGTCTTCTAATACAATTACATCTATATCACATGTATTACACCACTCCAAAATCTTTATTCTTACTATATTCTTAATACTATTCACATTTACAGAAAGTACTCTAAAATTTTCATTTTCCCTTTTCCTTGAATTCATGGCTTCATAAGTCTATAGCTACTTACTAGGCTAGCTGCTTTAATGAGCCATTATAAGCTTAGTCAATTTCCCTTCCAAAAATGAGAATGAAATACTGTACCATGTGTCTGTGAGTCAACCCCTGATCATTAGCTGCATATATTCTTTTTCATTTATTTTTTCTTTTGTACTTCTTCCTTTAAATGTTCCTTTTCTGTTCTTTATCTCTTTACCAATAGAATTCTTTTTTATTTTGCTATTTCCCAATTTATGTCTTCTTCATCACTTATTTCAAAGCCTTCTTCTATGTCCTCTTTATTATTTTTTCTTATGCAATGTTTCTTTTATTTTCCTACTTCTAAAATGTCTTCCCTTGGTTCATTTTCTTCCCTTTATTTTTCTTTTTCCTTACTCTTATTTTCATTTTTACAATCCATCCATAAATGTCCAATTTTGTTACATTTATAGCATTTAATTTCACATTTTTTGCATCATGTCCCATTTCACCACAAATATAAATTTTATTTTATCACAGTTACTTATCAAATGTTCTTTTCCACACACACAAAACAAAACATATTACGGGCTGTCCACAATATTTTATGAAAGCCCTATTCCTCTCCACATTTATCATGCTTGGTATACATACAATTTACAATCCCCTCCACCGGTACATAAATCCCTTTAATACTAAACTTTTGCAGTGCCAATACTTCTTTACATTTAGTTTTCAAATATCCTTTCAAAGTCTCTCTTTCCACTTCTGTTCAAAACTGTACACAAATCTTATTTTTGTCTCCCTGTCAAATGCTTTTATGCTTTTATCACATAAAGATTCCATGGGCTACAGTCTTTTTATTTTTTTATATTCTCCAAGAAAATTTTCCATTGAAAAAACAGTCTCAAATATAATGTCACAAAGTGTCTCTTTGTTAACAAAAACAAATGCTCTTACCTCATGTATTTTTACACTCAAAGGAGCTATTAACTTGTCTCAAACTTCATACCTGTCCACTGTATTGTCTTCTTTACTTTGAATCCTTACCACATACTTCTGTTTTTAATTTTCTTCTGCCTTTTTCCTTTTCTGCTACTTCCATTTTGCCTTCTTTTAATTGCTCTGCATGTTTTCTTTTCCAGCTCACCATCTCTCTATCTCTGCATCTTCCTTTTGTATTTTCTCCACAATGCCCCCCCAGGAAACATCTTCTTCATTTTCTGGCTCATGCTGCACCACTATTTCTTTACGTAAATCATCTCACAACCCTCTGGATTGGAGGGTTGTAATTATACAGACATCATTTGCCAACTCATCTTCATCAAACAGACTTCTTTTAAACATCATCTCAGGATCCATTTTTATCCATTCTCTGGTACTGATATTGTCTTTCCCCTCCATTTTCTCACTATTCCATTATCTCCTTCATTCTCCATCTGCCTCCCTGTTGCTCTGGGCTGCTTCTGCACCTGTAATAGAAACAGAATGTGCTTATGCAAAATGAGTCATAGTCGCAACAATAATGAGTAGGGTTTTTTTATTGATATATACGTTATGTATCATTTACATATTTACATATTTACATTCTTTATGTCTATTTACAAATCTCGATACATTATAAACTTCAAATTAAGCATTTCTCCCACTCTTTTATCCACAACCAAAACATTATTTTCTCCAGAATCTTTGTCAGTCATTTTTTCCATTATATTTGATTCCATTTAGTTTCTCATTCCATAATAGTCCTTGAAACATAAAATATTACTCTGTTCATTTTCATCATGTCTTCCTGTTTTTGTACACCATAATAACCAAATTCTATTATGTCCATATGTATTTGCTCAACTTTTTCACCCTATTATGTTTACATATTTTTTCCCACAAATTATTAACTCTTTCACATTTCAAAAACACATGCTCAGTAATCTCAAACTCTCCACATATATTACATATTCTATCTTGCTTTTTCTTGTATGGCATATTTGCCTTAACCAGTAGTTTTCTAATAGACAATTTCCACAAAAAAAACATTACATTCTTTAATCTTTTATAGTTATTATATCTCATCATTATGGATTTTTCTTATCTATTTCTAAATCTTTCCATGGATCAGGTCAATAAAATGCTTTCATAAGAACCATTCTTTTCTATTTTTTTCATATATAGTCTTTTTTATTTTCCATAACACAAGTTTGTTTGGTACTCTTTAATTTCTTCATTCACAATGCTTTTATTTCTTTTTTAACTTCCATTCCTTCCCACAATTCTTTGCACTTATAATATAGTATCATTTCTATCAAGTTTTTATTTTCTTTCCTAATCCCTTTTAATAACTTATATAAAATTAAAGATGCTGTATGTACTACTGGGTTTATTAAACCCAAGCCTCCTTACTCTTCTTTCATATATAGAATCCCTGTCTTGACTAGATTCAGTCTACAGCCCTAAATAAAATAAAATATAATCATCATTAGTTGCCTTTCATATTTAACAGGAATCATATAGATGTTGGCAACAAACAATTTTCCTACTACCATGGTATTCAAAAAGTGTGAATCTGAAGACCTATATGATTTCCAAAAATGAATCATATCTTTTACTTATTTGAGTACATTATCCCGTTGTTGCTATCTGTATTCATTCCTTCCAAATATTATTCCTAATATATCTATATCTTTTTATTGAACTCAGTACCTCCTCTCATACCTTCAAAAACATGTATTTTACTTTTACTTTTCTCATTATACTTATTTTGTTTAAATTTATACTTAATTTTTTATTTACTTTTTCCATCCTTACTTTATTTTTGACAATTAGTACAATATCATTGGTATAATTATACATTATTGGCAATTGTACTTCCTTCATCATTTTGTATCCACTGCTACTTGAAACTTTATTAATTTTCTTCACTATTATATTCATAACTAATGAAAAAATTACTCTACTGGGCAGCCCTGCTTTATTCCACATTCTATTTTTATTTCTTCCCCAATCCAGCCATTTACATTTAGTTTCACATAGTTCCTTTCATAAACAGATTTTATTACAATATATTTTTTGCTTACATTATATGCCTGCAAAATTCCCCATAATGATTTATATTGAATATTATCATAGGCTTTGCTTATATCCCCTATCATAACCTTCACTTCTACATTTTTGTGATATCATCAATTATTTCTCTTATTATCCATAATAACTCTTGACTTCCTTTTCCTTGTCTTCTAAATACATTTTGGTCATATATTCTATCCAATTTTTGTAACCTTTTTGTTATTATTCACATAAAAATGTTATAATCAATATTATTCAATGTTATAGGTCCCCAATTTTTTTTTATCTCCTCTTTAATTTCTTTTTTAAAAATACATTTTATAACTCTTGTACATGTCTCTTTCTCTTTAATTCCAGCTTTTAACCATTCATTCATAACTTCTATAAAATTATTTTTGCCAGTCCTTTATTTATTTATACATACCATATTCAATTCCATCCAGTCCTGTTGCAGAATTCATGTTAATATCTTTTAGAATTTCATAATAGCAATAAGGGAAGTATGAGGCAGAACAAATAAATGGCGCCAAGTTCAAATTGCGCTGGTAGCATTTTCACAGAAACATAAAAAGTCAGCACTGCTCACACCAGAACTCGTGCGTATTAAACAGCTCAAAAAAAAATTCCAGTTCAATAGAGATGAAACAATGCTTTAAAAATAAAGCATATAAAGCATATATATACGCTCAGGCAGTTTTCACTTCACCAGCAATAAAAATCAGCGATATAGTCCAGCACAAGCAAATCCTCACAATTCGGCAGTATTCACTTCACCAACATTAGCATCCAACAGTATGATCCAAAGATTAAAATCCAAATAACATAAATGTAGGGACGAGCATATTATAGAAAACTATTTTATTATAAAACGTGCATGCGGCTAGTGCTTTCACCCGTAGGCTTCATCAGGCCATAAACATTTAAAAACAATGTGTTTCTTATATACTTTAAGCACTTATGACATAATTTTCTTTCACTAGACATTTAAAACGTTTTACATATATTCATTCAAACGTTCTTGACATCATTTCCTTTTGCTAATCAAAATTACATATATCTACTTAATATAGCGATACATGTGCCTAATATATAAATCATTACTAAAGCATACTGCCATCTAAGTAATAGAATTATAAAATACTAAACATCTACATACGAGCGAATATGCATAAGTATAATCTAGTTTATGCAAATAAACTAAACCATTCTTTCTAAAATAAGCGCATAACCTTGCTACATTCTAAAAATATCTATATATAGTCAAACACATCCTATCATGTCTCAAATAACAATGTTATCTACTTAATAACGTAAGCAATTTCTCTATCAAAAAAGAATAAGAATAAAAATAGATAAAAAGTGCTTACTAATACAACTTATGTCAGAAGGGAGATAAAGATATGAATATACGTATCAAGCAAAATACTATATACTAAAATTCCAGCTGTAATATATTAGGCACATGTACCGCTATATTAAGTAGATATATGTAATTTTGATTAGCAAAAGGAAATGATGTCAAGAACGTTTAATATGCTCGTCCCTACATTTACGTTATTTGGATTTTAATCTTTGGATCATACTGTTGGATGCTAATGTTGGTGAAGTGAATACTGACGAATTGTGAGGATTTGCTTGTGCTGGACTATATCGCTGATTTTTATTGCTGGTGAAGTGAAAACTGCCTGAGCGTATATATATGCTTTATATGCTTTATTTTTAAAGCATTGTTTCATCTCTATTGAACTGGAATTTTTTTGAGCTGTTTAAAATGCACGAGTTCTGGTGTGAGTAGTGCTGACTTTTTATGTTTCTGTGAAAATGCTACCAGCGCAATTTGAACTTGGCGCCATTTGTTTGTTCTGCCTCATACTTCCCTTATTGCTATTATTTACTTGTCGACCTCGTGTGGGGAGTTATTTAAGCAGCCAACATATATATATTACTAATCTTTTAGAATTTCATTCAATTCTTTCATGGTAATTTTTTTGCTCTAAATATTCATTATCTAAGTTATTTAATTTTTCATGTTTATAAATTTGTTCTATATTTTCTTTTCTTTTAGCAAATGATTCCAATAAGTATTCGTTAATTATTTCATATATTCCTTCTTGCTGTCTTATTTGATTATGTTTCTTATTCTTTAATTATCTTATTATTTTTCCTTCTTTTATTATTTTACTCAAATATGGTTTTACCTCTTCTTTTTTTCATTGTAAACAATATTTTGGTTTATATAACCAGTTCTTAATTTTATGTTGATTCATTTTATATACTTCTCTTTCTTTTTCATAAAAGGAGTTTTTCTTCTCTAATAAGTCTCTGAATGTTTCTTGATTTAATATCTTATATCTCTTTTTCTTTTCTTCTTTTCTTCCCTTGTACATTTTGAAAACACTTTTTTATATTTCTCTTTAAAATTAAGCCACCAAACAGTCCATTTCTCATAAAACTCTTTCATATTCATATTTTTCCATAATTCTATACATTCTTTTTTATCTTCTAAATCAAATTCCTTTTCATTAATTCTATTTATTCTTTTATATTCTTATATATTCTTCATTTTTCTGTACTTTAATCCATATAGCCGCATGATCTGAAAATCCAGCATACTTAATTCCCTTTTTCAAATTTTAAACTATCAGATATTAAAAAAAAATAATCAATTTCTGTCCTAATTTCATTCCTTTTGTAGGTCCAGTGTTTATTCTGCCATACACTTAACTTTTCACTTTTCATAAGTTAAACATTTTAACAGCACAATTGCTCTTATTATTTCTTAAATTACAATTAAAATCACCCACCGCTATAATGTCCATATTTACACAAACATATTCTAGAATACTTTTAAACATCATTTCTCACTCTTTGTGTTTCATATGCACATAAAGTTATAATTTTATACACATATTTTTCCATCTCAAGTCTATTACTGTAATTCATCCTAGTTCTACTATGGTTGCATCTAATATTTTAATGCTTTATTGACATAATATACATATGCCTGAACACATTTCTTTTCCCATGTTCCAAACTATAACACCATTCCAAAGTTTTTTCAGTTTGTGTTCTTTTTTCCTTTGTTAATAATTTGATATCTTCTAAAACAATAATATGTGCATCTACTACAGCACACTATTGTAATATATCTATTCTCCTCTTTAATATTTTTTCATACTTTTCACATTTAAAGCTAATATTTTTAGAGTTCAAAAACAGTTAGTATATTATAATTTTTATCCCTTTTTCTAAGCATTATATTTTTGAATTTTCTTTTGCTTTCTTTAACTGTTTTCCCTATCAAATTATTTTTATTTGTTACTGTGCGCCAGTCAGCTTCTTCCCCACTTGTCTGCTCTGTTTTTTTTCCTTGTTAATTTTTTCAGCTTCATATACAACCTCTTTATTAGTCACATCTTTTTGTACATTTTCTTGTATAACACATTCTTCTATCTCTTTCTCCTGTATAACTTCATTTTCATTTTCTTGCACATTCATTTCACATTATAGCCACGAATGACCAGTATTGCCACATTTTTTGCACTTTAAATCACATTTTGTTTGCATTATGTCCTGTTTTACCACATAAATAACATCTTTTTTATCACATTCATTGATAAAAATTATCATCTTTTCCACAAAAATAACAAGCCTTTGGTTGACCCATGTAATTCACAAAACCCCTATTACCATGAAAATTAATAATACTAGGTACATGCATAACATTATCATTTTCCATTTTCAGTATTACTCCACATTCCCATCCCCCAGCCCATAGTCCTCTTTCATCATATATTTTTATAGTACCCATTACTTCTTTGCATATAGTTAACAAATGTTCTTTCAGTTCTTTTGCTTCAACTTCAGTTCTAAACTGGGTAACTATTATTTTTTTTTTGTTTGTCTGTAAAAAGCTTTTACCACATATTCTGACCATGGATATTTTCCTTTTGTTCATATACACACCCAAAATTTTCCATGGCCTGCCCAATCTCAAATATCAAGTCAAAAAATCTCTTTACTAATTAAAGTAAATGCTCTTACATCTTTTGCTTTGACACCAAGAAATGCTATGACAGAGTCCCAAACCTCTTACCTGTGCAAACTTTTTCTTTTTTACTGCTTAGACATACTGTATACTTCTTTTTTGCTTCATTTATTTCTTCTTTGTTTCTTCTCCAACAGCTTGTGTATAAGTGTTTTGTCTCTGGTACTTTTTTTCTGGCACAGTCTCTTCTTCTTCTTTTTTTTCCCATCTATTTTTTCCATGATGTCACTCCATGAAATTGCTGCTCCATTTTTTGGCTCACTTTGGTTTACCATTTCTTCCAAATAATCATCCAGGAAACCTCCCGACTGGAGGGTTGTAATTATGCATTTTGTCAGAGGTAACTGTTACTCCTTCAAACAATCTCCTCTGAAACTTTTCCTCTGAATCCATCTCTGTTTCAGCTACAATCTCCCTTTCTTCCAATATCACTGTTTTTCTTATCCACATCATCAGAAAAAACTTCTGGTAGTCATCATCTTCTTTCAGCTGTTCCTGTTAGGGGTCACCACAGCGGATCACCTGTTTCCATTTCTTCCTGTCCTCTGCATTTTGCTTTGTCACACCAACCACCTGCATGTCCTCTCTCACCACATCCATAAACCTTATCTTAGGTCTTCCTCTTTTCCTGCTACCTGGTAGCTTCATCCTTAGCATCTTTTTCCCAATATACTCAGCATCCCTCCTCAGCACATGTCCAAACCAATGTAATCTTGCCTCTCTGGCTTTGTCTCCAAACCTTCCAACCTGGGCTGACCCTCTAATATACTTATTCATAATCCTGTCCACCCTCGTCACACCCAGTGCAAATCTTAACATCTTTAACTCTGCCACATCCAGCCTAAGCTCCTGCCTTTTTGTCAATGCCACTGTCTCCAACCCATATAACATAGCTGGTCTCACTACCCGCTTGTAGACCTTCCCTTTCACTCTTACAGGTACTTGTCTGTCACAAATCTCTCCTGACACTCTTCTCCACCCACTCCATCCTGCCTGTACTCTCTTCTTCACCTCTCTTCCACACTCACCGTTACTCTGAACTATTGACCCCAAGTATTTAAACTCATCCACCTTCACCACCTCTACTCTTTGCATCCTCACCATTCCTCTATCCTCCCTCTCATTCACACACATATATTCTGTCTTGGTCCTGCTGACCTTCATTCATCTTCTCTCTAGAACATATCTCCAGCTCTCCAGGGTCTCCTCCACCTGTTCCCTACTCTCACTACAGATCACAATGTCATCTGCAAACATCATAGTCCACGGGGACTCCTGTCTGATCTCGTCTGTTAACCTGTCCATCACCATTGCAAATAAGAAAGAGCTCAGAGCTGATCCTTGATGTAACCCCACCTCGACCTTAAACGCATGCATCACTCCCACGGCAGACTTCACCACTGTCACACTACCCTCGTACATATCCTGTACCACTCTTACATACTTCTCTGACACTCCTGACTTCCTCATACAATACCACAACTCCTCTCTAGGCACCCTGTCATATGCTTTCTCTAAGTCTACAAGAACACAATGCACCTCCTTCTGACATTCTCTGTACTTCTCCATCAACACTCTCAGAGCAAACATCGCATCTGTAGTGCTCTTTCCCAGCATGAAAAAATACTGCTGATCACTAATCATCATGTCCCTTCTTAACCTAGCTTCCACTACTCTTTCCCATAACTTCATGCTGTGACTGATCAATTTAATCCCTCTGTAGTTACTACAGCTCTGCACATCACCCTTATTCTTAAAAATCGGTACCAAAACACTTTTGCTCCATTCCTCAGACATCCTCTCACTTTCCAAGATTTCATTAAACAATCTGATTAAAAACTCCACTGCCATTTCACCTATACACCTCCATGCTTCCACAGGTATGTCATCTGGGCCAACAGCCTTTCCATTCTTCATCCTCTTCATAGCTATCCTTACTTCCTCCTTGCTAATCCATTGTACTTCATGATTCACTATCCCTGCATCATCCAACCTTCTCTCCCTCTCATTCTCTTCATTCATCAACCCCTCAAAGTACTCTTTCCATCTCCTCAACACACTCTCCTCACCTGTGAGTAAGTTTCCCTCATTATCCTTTATCACCTTTACCTGCTGCACATCTTTCCTAGCTCGGTCCCTCTGTCTAGCCAATTGGTACAGGTCCTTTTCTCCCTCCTTAGTGTCCAACCTTTCATACAACTCTTCATATGCCTTATCCTTAGCCTTCGCCATCTCTCTCTTTGCCATGCACCTCATCTCCTTATATTCCTGTCTACTTTCTTCATCTCTCTGACAATCCCACTTCTTCTTTGCCAACCTCTTTCTCTGTATACTCTCCTGTACTTCCTCATTACACCACCATGTCTCCTTGTCATCCTTCCTCTGTCCAGATGTCATACCAAGCACCTTTCTAGCAGTCTCCCTTACTAGCTCTGCTGTAGTTACCCAGCTATTTGGTAACTCTTCACTGCCACACAGTGCCTGTCTTAACTCATCCCTGAACTCCACCTCACAATTACCCTTTTTCAATTTCCACCATTTGATCCTTGGTGCTACCCTCACACTCCTCCTCCTCTTCTTGATCACCAACATCATCCTACAAACCACCATCTTATGCTGCCTAATTACACTTTCCCCGGTCACCACTTTACAGTCTCCAATCTCCTTCAAACTGGCCCTCCTATATAAGATATAATCCACCTGTGTGCATCTTCCTCCACTTTTGTATGTCACCCTATGCTCATCCCTCTTGTTAAAATACGTATTCACCACAATTGTACCATTTCAACTGCATTTTCAGCAACTTTCACTCCAGTTTCAGCAAAAGCTGAATCAGCCATGTAGCTGAATCAGCCGTGTTTTCTCCTTGTTCCCCCTGACTGCCTCCACCTGGACAGGAAACAGGAAGTTAGGATGTGTAACACACATACTCTTCCCTGACTACCAAGAGCAAGGGAAGTTCCCTGATTCCCTGGCCAGATATCCCCTAGTAGTATAAATAACACCTTGGTCTCCCCTGAAAAGGGTCCTCTAGCCTAGTGGGATTAACCCAGTTAACAAAAAGATAAATATAATAAATAAAAACAAATAAACATCTGGGAGTGGAAAGATTTTTTAATGGAGGTTAATAAATAAACTGCCAGTCAAGGCTTCAATGAAGTAAAAGCAGTATACAGAAAGACTGTATAATATACGTGCTGAGAATAAAAAACTAAGAATGTGTTTATGAACTGTGGAAGGGCCATGATACTTTGGGGAAAAAATTTAAAATTTATGGAAACAATATGGGTTATAGAAGTATTAGGTTCAGTATGATTCTGTATTGGTATTAAGGTTTAGGAAAAGGCATGACGGAATATAAGTGGGATAAAATTATGTGATCATGTTCATGGTTTCTCTAATAATTTCTTGAAAATGTTTTGGATCTCTAATACTGTCATACAAATAGACCACCATTCTTGACTCAAGGTATGATTAGAGTTCATGAAATTAGCATTGCTTTAATCTTTGATGTTTACCAAGAGTTCTCTTTACTGAACTCACAATTATGGCACTTATGGAGAGCAAGATGTGGGAAATTATTATGTAATATGAAACTAGAAATGACTAATACAGTGATGCAATCAAAATTATGACTGTGTAACAAACAATGGCGTTATTAGAGGATGCTAATGCATGTTTTTTGTAAATAAGGCAAATAACCTGTTTTACATTATTTTAGTTTGGTTTTGATTGTTGATTATGTGATTTTAGTAAAACACTCTTAATTTTTCAGTAGGTTCTGTGAGATGTTTAACATTCAGCTAATCAAATACCAACTCAGATATTGGTTTAACATCTCACCTGAAGGATCACACACTTAGAAGTGCAACACCTTATTTATGCTGCACTGAAGCATCAATATTGGAAAAATTAGTCAGAATATCTGGTGAGGGAAGAGAGCTCACAGATTTCTGATCTTCAAGTGCCAAAGACAAGTGTGCTGTCTGCTATAGCAACACCATGTTATGAATAATGCACCTTGGATCTTAATGAAAAATTATGATTAAACATCATTTTTGACATCATGGGTGGTGGTTTTTAAGATCTTGTGTTAAAGAAGACATTATTGTGCTATGTGAATACGTGACTAACCGGGTTTCTAGGATTTCTGATTAAATAACATCTATTAAGTGAGTTAATAAGCAAGGTGAACAGTGCTGTCCCTGAATATTGTGCACATAGATGGTCTACCATAAAAGTCACTAAGGATAACTCTTGCCTGTTTCATTCAGGTGAAGCTGCATAGGATTACATGCATTTTTTCTTTTCTAAAGTTCATAGGTTCATAGGGTATACTAATCCAATGACCACTGGGGCCATTCTCAGCCTAGCAAAGTACCCCAATTGTATCCCGCAAGTTTATGTGCTTTAGAGGTTATTTTAAGGAGTATATGTAAACTAGGGTAGATGTACAGGCTTTATCTGTCCATTAGAGACATAGCCCTGAGGTGTATTTCTAATTTGATAAACTGTAGAAATGTGTTAAAAGTGCCCAAAACGTAACAAATAATCCAAAAATAGACACCGGAGCCCAGCAGTTCCAACACACAAGTAGTTTAATGCTCAAAAACAGCAAAATGAACACACAAGTACATATAGCATCCAAAGGAAATATCCCCACAATCAGCTAAAAATTCTTCAAACCAACCAAGCCGCACATCATGTGGAATACATGTAAACAAATCCACTATATTAAGTGTAATAAAAGTACTTGTGTTGGATTGTTGTGCATTGTCTATGCATCTTAAAAGATCCCATGAATCCTTGAGAATATTTACATTCTTGAGTACTGTATTTCTTAAAATTATAATCTATGTATCTTGCCAAAGGTGCAGTTACTGATCCTTCCACTGAGACAATAGGCCTGAGGGGTTGGTCAGTGGTACTTTTGTGGACCTTAGGTATACCAAAGATAGAGGGGACTCTGGGATTATCAACAATTAAAAATATATAGGTCTCAATATCTATGAGCCCCTCTATCACTAGATCATTAAGACACATGTAAATATTGTTATATGCAATATTAACTTTGTTTAAAGAAACTCTTGCATATGTCTCATCATCACTAAGCAGGACAAATATTTTACCTTCATAGCTGATGTGATCAATTAAAACAACCCCTCCAAGTTGGGTTGCATCCCATGTTTGAAGGTTCTCTATGTCCTTATTAATTATCTCCATGATTAATAACATGAAACTAGTCAGACTGATGGGTCTTTAGTTCCTGGAGTCCACTTATGGTCTGCCCTTGTGCAGCAGAAAATTAATCCAGCTACCTTGTGTAGGAATAGACCCCACAGCCTTTGACCTGATGACCTACTGAGAGTACTGACACCTTTCATTTTCTAAATGGCAGTTTATCGGGAAAAATATTTCTGGCAACTTCTTTAAAACACTGTCTCTGTCAAACAAAGAATATGGGGCATTACTGATGAAAAAAGAACAAACTTTGACAAACTGACAGAGAAGCAGTGAGAGGCCTAGAGGATACTGAATGTTATTTATAACTTTAAGGGATATTTACTCTAAATCTCATTGCTAAATTGCCACATTATACTACCTAGTACAAGCACAGGCATTCTGATTTATTGCTATATTATATGGTTATAACAATAATAAAATGACTATTCATTATTTTGGTCATTGTTATTTGTTGGTCATGGTTTACTTGGCACAATCAAGTTGGCCTTTGATAAATGTGCTTCAGGCTCCAATGTGGATGAAATGTTATTGATATAACATTGGAGGTATTTACAGTGAGAAACTTGTAGGGCAGAAATTATTGTCATGCTTAGGTATAATGGTCCTAAGCACAGCTTCGTCTGAGTCATACAGAGTAGCTATGCTTATTTGCAACTGCTTTATTTAGAAAGCTTGCAAAAAATGTATAAAACTCAGGAATGCATTCTGTACAGAAGTAGCATGGGAGCTTGAACACAAAAATAATTTTATTCAAATAAAAACAGACAAAAAATAAACCAAAAGAATCGGTGTGTGCTTTCGTCCCTGAAGTTACATGGGACTTCATCAGAACTAAAGGAGCTTGCTTCACTTCCCTTTTACAGTCCTCTGGATCCTCTGTTAATTAAAGCAATTAATCTAAACCATTGTAGCTAATAATAATAAATATTAATAAAAACATGTTAAGGAATCCTATAATATTAAACCCATTAAGAAACATTATAGCACAGTGTCACAGTTCATCCTAGCTTGTGTCCTTTCATCAACCAAGAACAATAGAAAAATACTATAAACAAATATAGTTACTTTACATATACATTTCTGGACATATATCCCATTTTAAAATATCAAGCAACTGATTTGTAAAATTAATTTGCACATTTTGTATATTACAAACAATTAAAAACTTTAAAACTATATGAAAATAACATATTACACACTGAGTATTTAATCAGCCACTTTGCAACATTGAAAAGCTTACTCACCGTCTAAAATATTTAATAGGTAAAAATAAATATCTTAATAAATATCATTAATATCATAAAACATATTAAAAATAATTATTTATAATTTAATTATTCTCATTTTTAGTACTAGTTTTATAGCAACACACTTTAAACCTGCTGAGTTGCTTGTACTTAAATGCAGCTGCCATATTTCCTTATACTCAGTTTTAGTCTCCTATGCTCCTCCCATCAGATTTATAATAATTTTCCAGAATGCTAAAGTTAAACTTACAGAAACATTAACAACTTAAAGAATGTTTATAATAGTGCATTACTATAATTGTTTCTACTCATATCATAATTGTGTTCATAAATCCATTTTTTAAAGGGCAGTCTGTTTTCCCAATATAAAAACTTGAGCATCCTCCACACTTTACTATATACACCATGCCTGAAGTACAACAATTACCATTTTCCAAGTCAGTAAACTTATTCCTTATTTCTACTTTGTCACCAACCAGAATGGAAGGACATTGTTTACAGTGTCCACATTTTGAAGTACCTCTCATCCTTTTCTTATTATTTACATTTTTTGTTTATTCTACTAGTCCTTTGAATTTTTTTTGCACAAAACTAGGTCCCTTTCCTATAGTGTTAAATATTACTTCATGTGTTCTCATAATAGCCCAGTTTTTCCCTATAATATCTTTGACCTGCCTTGCTCCATCATTATATTGTATTACTAGGGACAAACCAAATCTTTTCTCATTGGTAGGGCCAGTTCTATCATTAGCCTCAGTGTCACACACTATACCAATACTTAAAAGGGGTTCGTATTTAGTATCCCTTTGTGTAATGATGTCATTAAAAATAGGGTTTAATATCCTGTAAGGGTAACCCTTTTCCTTAAACAAATCCTTTAATTTATTCATTTCTTCAATACAATTCTTGTCACAGGACATCATACGGAGTCCTCCTTGACCATACTTTTTTATGACTGAAGTGATGATAGCTAGAACAATTCAAATAAGCATTATTAAAGGTTGGTTTCCTATATACTCTTGATGTAAAAACACCTGTACTCAACTCTGTCATAATGTCTAGGTAATTAATACTTGTTGGATTCAAATGGTGTGTAAATTTGAAAATTTGCATGGAACTATTCAAGCCATAGATGAATGGCTGTATTAAGTCCAATGTACCACTACACTGGATAAATATAGCATTCAAAAAACACAGATATAGTTTACAAAATTTATTGTGAAAAATTATGTAAATGAGATAATAATGAGATATAAATCAGGAATGTCTGCACTTGGTATAACAATCAAATATAAATAAGGTATACTTCTCAACCTCTTAGCACAAGAAATTTGGACAAAGCTTAAAATAATGGGGGATAAGGGCCCAAAAATAGGGACACATTTTAAATATTGCTCTTATAAACTTAAAAACTTGCTACAGTAACAGGATCTGGGGTATTATGCCTTTTCTGAAAGATATGAAGTTTGAAACTCAAATGTATATCATTATTTAGTCACTTCAATACTCACTGATTTGCCAGAAAACCGCAGATTTTAGGTGGAACACACCAAAAATATGAAAAAAAATCTGGACATTCTGCAGAAATCTGGACAACTGAGCGCAATGAAATAAGGCACTTTTCCCACCTGTTTGTGATTCATAGTCGTTTTTTTATGTGCTTCTGTGCAGGACACATATGCCTTTTGTATCTACTTTACAGTCAGAAAAGATGATTGCTGTAGCTACTAGCTTGCCTATTTTATGAAGTGAACTACTTGTCTTGGCTGTAGCTGTGCCAAAACTGCTGGTGCCGAGTGGCACTCACTAACCAAGAAGTTGCAGATATAGACAAAGACAAGGACTGAGTCATTCTAACTTCATTAACCAAGAAGTTCTTGATAGATTTAGAACAGTCGGGGTTATAGTATGGATTTTAGTGAGATTGTATTGCCCATAGATGAAAACTGAGGGAATTCATGGTCTTTCTATACCTGTGAACACCAGGGTATGTATAGCCCTCACTATACATGTCACAGGGACCATCTAGAGACAAACAAGGGAAATGCTGGATATTTCCTGGGTCTCTGCATTGAGGATACTTCAACAGTTCCTTAACATGCTCTTGGCATGTGTGGATCATTATATTTATTTACCTTTGTTGCCTCATGACAGAGCATAAACAATGTGTGACTTCCATGGGATGGCATGTTTCCTGAGGTGCCTGGTGCAGTATATTGCATTCATTCTGCTACTAAGGCACCATTTTAACCAGAGGGGTGTGGTACTTGAACAGGAAGGGCTACAATTTCATCAGCTGCCAAGTAGTGTGTGATGCATGGGGGTGCATCACTGATGTGTAGGCCCAGAATTTTGACAGGGCCTATGATTCTCATATCTGGCAAACAGGCTCACTCTAGTGCCTCTTCTTTCATGGCAGCATACACCATGGTCACATTGTTGTTAAGTGCAAACATTTTATAGTCAAAGTAGTGTCTACAGGTATATTTTGAAATATGTATTGTCTAGTACTAACCCCCATCCTTTTGTTATGACCTGCCTATTTCTTTTCCAGATGGTGTAGGATTCCTATTTGAATCTTGGATAATGACACCAGCCGTTAACCCTAGGGGAGCTGCTAAAGGTGTGGTTCAATATTGCCCTGTCCCAGACATAGATTGTCATTAAGCAAGTGTTTGACCTGATGAAAGCCCATTTCCATTGCCTGGATGAGTTTTGGAGTGCCCTACAGTATGATGCTGTAACTGTGTACCGGACGTTTACTGCATGTTGCATTCTGCACAACATGGTCATTCATTGGTCTGATATGCAACTGCCCCATGATAGCGGTGCACCTCCTGCTGTTGTTTCTTCCACCAGTCAAAATAGTAATGGTGGCCAGCTGATGGCAGTAGCATGGGACCCCATGTGGCAGGCTTGTGCAGGGTACATGGCTGCACAGGCAAAGAAGTGACATTTTGTCCACACTTATGGGCCTTGACATTCAGGTAGTGGTACGATTAATAAAAAATCACATAGATAATACTTAATACATGCAATGTTAGCTGTGGGCTATGCTATGTGTCGTATGGCCTACTGTCATTGTACATCAGATATTTTCTTTAATTTTTAAAGAAATGCTTTTTTTCAAGAGAATTACTTGATTGTTTTCTGTGTTTTGTTTAGTGGCAGTATAGCTCAAGTCTAACTATCAACTATAAAGTGCATGGTTAATGATAAAGGCATAAAAATACAGTTGAAGTTGACATATTAAGTGCATGTTTAAATAGGCTGCTCATATGAACTTATGCAGATGTAAATATCATGTGTAGTAAGGTAGAGCAGGACTATTGATTATCTGACAGTTGTTCAAGTGTAATTGCAAGTAGTAATGCAAATGAAAATTTACTGCATCATCTATAGGTGCACTTTTCCTCTTGTGAAATTCTGACAAGTACCCTGTTACCCAAAAGGAAAGTTGTATGTTCACTTTTTAGTGTATATTGCTGTCTCTTCATTGTTTTTTTTTTTTTTATAACAATGATGATATATAAATGAATATGAAAGGTAAGGTGTAAAACAATGGTATGGCCAGTACTTGTGTGGTACAGAAACCTGGGCAGTGAAGGGATAGCAGATGTGGGAGCTGAAGGTGATGGAGATGAAGCAGTTGAAGCTAGAGGTGATAGAGATGAAGTGCCTAAGATGGGTGATAGGATGCACCCTGTGAGGCAGACACAGAAATGAAGACATCAAAGAAGAAACCAAAGCAGCTCCAATTGCAAAGAAGGTCAAAGAGAACTAATTGCAATGGCTCATGCACACATGCAGGAAATTAGAAGACAACCTGGTGAAGAAGATTTGAGACAGATAAGAATAAGGCTAGAGGAAATGAGGGTGTCCAGCAAAGAGATGGATGGATTGTGTGAGAGAAGACCTGTGACAGTCGGGTATGACTGGCAAAGAAAGTAGGAGAAGGGCATTGAAATGAGAGAGATGGTGACAGTTGATGCAACACAATAAGCCAATGCAGAAAATGGGAAAAAGGGGGCTAATGATGACTGATAATAATGATTATGACAGACAACAAAGAAGTTAATTCATCTGAAATCTGACTGCTGGCTGAGTAGTCCTGGTTTACATCACTGAACATTGAACTGAACCTTAGATATAACACTTCCTGCATATGTACTGTTGGTTACAATGCCCATGTTCATGTGAAACTGCACATCAGATTAATAGATTAATTAATCAGCACAAAACCTTTTGTATCATCATTAGTTATGATAGCTGTCATTTGTCCAATGTTGAGGGCCAAGTGGCAACAGTGCTAGTTTTACTAGTAGGATTAGCCAAGACTGTAATAACATATCCATTGGGCTAATCCTACATTACCCCTATACTGAGCACAGAATAGCATTTTCCATTTTCTAGTAATTGCATTTTTTGGCAGCCACTATAATTAAACACAGCAAGGCCTTACCATATCTAGACAATTCCGATTATGTATCATAGCTCAGAAAAATCATCTCCCTCATCACAGCAATCTGCCCACCGAGCATGTCCAAAAGTGCATCCCACAGGGAATCCTTAAAGTCCGCTAACCCGCTGCACTCCCAGAAAATATGTTCCCAAGTACGGAGAATAGGAGGTTAGGGGGAATACCCTGCATTGTACAGTAAGTTTTCACCTCCCCTTGTGTTTTATACTGCCATGTTTTCTAATTTATCTTGCTCTGGGAATGGGTTTGGGACTGTTGTTGGTACTGACAAATTATTGTAAGCTTGTCTTTGGAATTAGGCCTGCTACTGTACAGTGCCTCCATATCAGGAGAAGGTGACTGAGTGGCACTACATGTAATATGCCCATATATTTTTTGTTGGTTTCTGCAGGTCCGTCTTCCAAGATGGGATAATGCTGCACCATATCACAGTAACTGCATGCAACTTGGTATGTCCCCATACATGGGTCTACTTCAGATCACTGAAATCCCATTTTACTGACTTTCATTTTATTGAGACCAAATCACCTAAATTTCATGGCTCCTTCTCTGCAGTTATCCCATCTGCTTTGCCTGAGGTGTTCCACCTGTAGCCAGAGCAGATGATGAAGGCTGTGGTGTGGTGAATACAGAACAGATGTATAACCCATATGGAGAGCCTCCTAGACTGAATAACAGAGTTGCTTGTCAGGTTAGGTCCTGAACATTAGGCCACAAGGAAGATGTGCCCCATACTGCTGCCCACCCTGATCCATCATGAGGAGATGGATCTATGTAATATCCCTCTGAGCTAGGACTAGGAGAACATGGCAGCTACTCATACCCCACCCTATTGTCAGACAAGTATGCTGACATCATCTTGCTTCCTGTTGCACACCATGTACATTGTCCAAACCTCCTTATCATTTGTGTACATTTGTTTATCTCTGTCTGTCCAGTGTCTCCCCATTAAACTGCTAAATATCTTATTTAAGAATGGTGGAGAAAGCCTAAATAATGGGGGAGGGGGGACAAAGGCCTCAACTCAAGGACAGATTTTAAATATTGCTCCTATGAAGTTAAAAAGTTCATAAAATAAGAAAGACTGGATCAGCATGCATTTTCTGAAGGATATGAAATCTCAAACTCAAATGTCTGCCATTATTTAGCACTATCCTCAATGATCTGCCAGAAAATCACAAATTGTATGAAAGACAGACAATTGAGAGGTATACTTCCCATTCTCTTGTTCCACCCATGTGTCTGTGCTGTTCTGTTGCCAGCCTGTTTGTCCCTAAACTATCCTATCCCTCTTTCCTGATTGTCTTCATTTTCATTGTTCCCCCTTCCATCTTCTCCAATAAAAGGATCGTATCACCAAAAAATGTTTCCCCTCCTTCCTTCCATCCTATACACTGCCATATTTTGTTGTTATATAGGTTCATAGGTAGGTACTAGGCTATCGGCCCAAGGGTCTACATAAGCCTAGCCAGCAAGGTTCCATAGCTTACGCCACCCAAGAAAGTTATTTTCCTGTGCCACTGTGACCCTTGGCTTGCACTTCATTTTTTCCTATTTTTCTGTGCACTCTTTCCTCCCTTTTATAAATCATGCAGGTGTTCACATACTGTACATGGACACCATAGTGATGTAGCTAAAATTATACAATGACCCCCCCATTAATATTCCAAAACATGCACACTGATTGGTCAGCATGCTTGTTGTAAATTAGACTTATACTAATGGAAAAAGATCTGGTTGCCACTTTTTCCATAAGTCTTTTTTTTTTTTTTTGTTACAGCAATGGAAAACAGAAGAGCTCCATTGCTGTAATCTCACTGTGTTAAACGAGTTGAACATAGCGAGATAGCTTAAAAAAGCAACGGAGATCTTCCTTTCTCTGTTGCTTTTTTTAAAGCTGTCTCGCTATGTTAAACGGGTTTAACATAGCGACAGTTTAAAAGCAACAGAGAAAGGAAGATCTCCATTGCTTTTATAAAGCTGTCTTGCTATGTTAATCTCCTTTAACATAGCGAGACACTTTTTAAAAAGCAACGGAGATCTTGCTTTCTCCATTGCTTGCTACTGCAGAATACCAGACATCTGCGGAAGGGCAGCATGGCGGCATTATACAATGCCATTATTTAAGAAAAGTAAGTATTTTTTTTCTTAAATAATGTCATTGTATAATAGCAATAACCCACTTCTGGGTGGGGGTAATGCTGGATTTACCTATGGTTGTCTTTGCTTGGCCACTCGGGCTTCACCCTCGTGACCAAAATACACTAACCATGGGTAAATCCAGCAATACCCACACCCAGGTATGGGTTATTGTTTAAATAATACATGTCAACTAACCCATATGCAGCATTTCTGGTACTAGGTGCTATCTCTGAGAAGTATAGAGAAAACACAGAGTTTTGTTGCTATAAGCACTGCTTCATTCAGAGGTATATCAGTGTGGGCTCACACTTTGTTTTCACAAAGTCTAACTGCACAGTGTGTGCAGCTGCCCTTGAGCTTTTGGCTAGAGATTTCACTCCACTGTTTTTTTTGTTTACTTCTGCAGTTGCAGTGTACAGGTAGATCCATTTATGTACTTCCTGCTTGGCTTATATGCACCAAAAGTGCAGTTAACTGCCCATAAGAGATGTATGTTTTAGTTTAGATGTTAATTGTCTTTCTGTGTCAGAATTTAATGCTGCTTAGCTGTTCAGGCCTTGCAAAGAAGTTCAGCGCATGTCTGTGAATCTCAGCTCAAGGCTTGGCTTAGCATATGCCTTTACTATTGATATACAGTCATAGCTTCTTCCTGTATTTAAGAAGATCTCATAAAAATAAAATTAAATAATTAAACTTTTAAAGACATCACATTTATAAATGTGTGTGGGTCTCTCCTGAAAAAGAACTGAGAGTTTCCAGGGAAACTGACCTCATAACACTCCTGGGTGGGTGTCATTTACATAGTAACACACTCCTTGTTGGGCATTATTGCTTGCTTAATAACTACTACATTGTGCGCTGGCATGAATGTTATTTGTATGAATCACTGTATCATATACAAGGGTCCTAGCACAATTTTTTGACTCATTTACACATTTGGCTAGTTGTCTTTATGTATCATTAAGGTTACACACTGCAGAGTGTAGTTTAATGTTTAGTATGATAGCTTAGGCACCAGTTCCCTAGATCTAACCTGAAATTGGTGATAGTGAGGTTTGCTTTTAAGAGCTAAAAGATAGTTTGTATTTTGTCTGATATAGTATTCCATGATACAAGGACTGTTTTGTAGAAGGCTGTTTTCTTTTGCCGCCATGGCATATGGGGGTCTTTGTAGCTGTAGGGAATCCTGACTTGTAGGGTTAAAACTGGGGATTCTTACTACTAGCATTTTTTTAAGGAGGATAATAACTTTACAAAATATAGTCTTGACCCAGCTGGTAATTATTTGGTTTGCTGTAGGGTATCACAATGATGTTTCCTCTTTGAGTATTTTTGTTCTTGACTGAAGGCTACCAACATTTTGTTTGGAATTTATAGACATTGGTCGTAGACCATAAAAACATGGAATGAGGACATTTGTGGCTGTTGACCCATGCACTTCAGTAGTAAACAGGTTCTAGAAGATACATTTACTTGCTTTAGAACTTTGTCAACCTCATATTCTGCAAGTCTGTCAAAGGATAACTTATCTAACATAATCCCCTATTACTTTCATGCATACATCTCAGTTACTCCTCTGTATGTGGAGCACTCCGATTTTAAACATGTGTAGAGTAGCTAATCCATCGCTCCACTTCAAATAATGAATGCTCTGTTTTCTGCTGTCTCCTTGGTTCACCCTCAGCATGACAATGAACAAGTAAAAAACAGCTTCCTGGATTACATCATTGGTCAAACAGGCCACTCATTGATGTTTACACCTCTAGATGTAAATTAGTGACTTTGCACTTGAGTTTAGAGGAAGTACTATAAAGATTACATAATATTTATCAAAAGAAGTGATAATGAATGAAGTGCTAATGATGGTTACTAATAAACACTTCAATTAATTCTTTGGTGAGATAGTGCCATGTTGTGAATTTCTGTTTGTAAAGCGTGTTATGTGCCGAGGTGGACAGAAATGTGCTTGCAGATATTGGAGATTAAGAAATGATACCATTTATATGTGTTTGCACTTCTGTCTGTGGGAAAATGTATGATATCCCAGCTAAACAGGCTGTCAAGACATTTGATGATGAGTGTGAAGCAGGTGGAGAAGGGTATGTACTAGACTAATTGACTTTGTGGGCTATTTTAAGCTTAGCCATATTCCCTGTAAGGTGAGAATTAAACATTGGAAGTTGTGTTTGTGAGACAAACACCATAGCCTTTACACCGATCCCCAAACAACACCAGGCAGATGTTCAGTACAGTACTGTGCATATTATAAATCTTTATATTAAGAAAATTGTTCAGCTCTGTATTATGTTTAACATGGTAGTTTAAATCCACTGCACACAAGCTAAGATTTTAAATAAACTAATTAAGATGATACAATATCCAAAAAGAATTGTCCTGTTTCGCTGTAGTTTAAAAGTGCTATTTACAAACTAAGTGTGGCAAACAAACTTTCACAGGATTTCACTGGTGCAATTTCAGCAAGGGAATGTGTAAACAAATTTAAATTTGAACATTGATGTTCATATAAAAGCATACAACAGCAAGAATTTGTAGTATTTCGAATCATGTCAAACTCAATGAATTATACTGCATTCTGTACAGTTTAAGTGGTGCAACAAGTAGCACACAAGGTAGATCAATTGCTAGCAATAGCACATAAAGGAGTGCTGCACTCCTGAGTCTGCCATCCTTTGGCTGTGAAGTTAAATGGAGTATAAAAAAGAGTAAGGGAATTTCCTTGATGCCCTTGCCAACCTAAGGGTACAAATACAATATTACCCTAGTAAGACTAACCTGGCCATATATATATATATATATATATATATATATATATATATATATATATATATATATATAAACTAAGCATGTACTATCAGTTACATAATTCAGAAAACTAGGCTAGAGTCACTTATTTAATTGTCTTAGGATACGGGAACCCTACTTTCTGCTGCTTCCTGTATATTGTAACATATAAGGGGGAATTTAATAAAACCTACATGTTTTTTTCTAACAGTGTAGGCATTGCACCTCTCTGCTTACATGAAAGCAATAACGTTTTAGATTCAGTAAAAACTGCAGAGCGGCATGCACACATGCGCCAACATGGGAAGTTCTGTGGTATGCAAATGAACTCATAAGCAGGTGAATCTCAAGCAAATGAGTCAGGTAGAGTGATCCAGCAAGCAGATAGTCAGCTCTTCAGACCCGTGTCAGTGTCTGTAGTGTACACAGAAAAATGTAATGTACAGGAGTGTAGACAGACAAAAGAGGCTGTAAAAATGTAGATAGATGGACAGAATTGGCATATACAGATATGAGTGAAACTAATCTCCTGTTTGAAAAATTAAAGGAAATAAGTTAAATTAATTTAATTTTTTTAATAATCTAGGCATGCTTGTGTGGCATGCTGCAGTGCTCAAACATGCTTATTTCAGCCTAGCTATGCCTGTTTGCGTGGGGTGCCGCTATGCTGAGCGTGTCCTTTTGGGTGTGTGTGCACTAACTTCTAAGCTTTGTTTAGCTAACGGGAGTGTGTTTCCTTGTGCTTGATGGAGCCTTGCAGTACTCTCCAGCCACATGTGGACATATGTTCACAGCATGTGCTATGCTTCAGAATATGATCCTGCAGAAACAGCTGCAGCAGGATGAGCTAAGGCAAGGGATACACAACCCCCAAACACTGCCTAGGTCACCACAGCCACAGTCACAGGAGGACACGGAGGAGGAACCCCTTGATGATGTCCCTATAGACAGATGTAGGCATGCCCAGTACACCCTGGCTTTGGCTAAGAGACAACGTATAGCTCATTCACTGACAACCTAGGGCCCTATTGACTGACACCTTACTCCTACTCACATATATTAAAATTGTCGATGCCAGGCAACACACACTTGTACCTATCCATTTATTCACTGTGTGCTGCTTGCATCAGACAGAGTCAGCCCTGAACTGCAGTACTATCAACTGCTGCATTCACAAGGTAAGTCCCTAACCTACATACTACTTGTAGGGATTACTATAATATGCTATTGTATGTATGGATCTGCTGCATTTCTGCAAGGAAATATAGTGGGCTATTTGGATACAAGTCACATCCACAGTAGACTACAGTTACCCAGTCCACTAGTATGTGTTCCTTAATATTCGCTAGGCCTCATGGTTGGAATATGCACTACATCAGACAAGGGAGATGTTAACCAGTTCACATGATATATAGACTACTGTGTATCCCAGCGGAACTGTTGTTCCACCACACCCAACACAGCGGTTTTCCCATATAACCAGTTTAACAGTAGGTCAGCAATGGTATATCAGCAGTCCAGGCAAACACAGAGCAGTAACATGGAAATCAATCACACATTGTATGCCTCACTAACATAGGATTAACAATGTACATTTGTATGCTGTTGATTGTGTGATGAATGACTACTCTCTGGCTGGCAGCTTGTGTGGCTCAGTGGACTAGGGAGGTTAGCAAGGGTGATGCCATTGATATTTCAAATCTGGAAGAATCCACATCTTTTGCATGTGAGGTATTATTATGTTGGTATTTTCACAGACTGTCAGTCTGTGTGTGGTGTAACATTATGAACCTCTGTCACATATTAATTACATTCGACAGCTGGAAAATGCCATGGATGTTTTGAGTGAAGTACAGTACATTAGAAACAGAGACAGATGCCACTGTCCATAACACACAAAATCCCAGACTGAAGTGCAGGTAGGTGTGGCCTGGAGTCACTTTATAAGTACTAACAGTCCCAATGGGCATTCCCATACACTTAGTTAAACTAAGTGCAGTCTTGTTGCCCCTTGACCAAAATGACCTGTTATGTATAGATATGTATATACATACATACATATATGTAAACATATCCATCTGTCACTATCTCGCTCTTACATACATAGCATAACTATTTGTATGTATCTGCTAATAGATATATAGCAATATATATATATATATATATATATATATATATATATATATATATATATATATATATATATGCAAACATACTTCTCAGTCTCTCCCCATATATCTACATAACACACAAATACATATCTCACACACACACACACACACACACACACACACACACACACACACACACACACACACACACACACACACACACACACACACACACACACACACACACAGCTACATGGATATATACATCCCTGTTATATACAAAAATATGTGTGAGGATGTCTGTATTTTCCTACATATCCTAATACTGGTGAGTAAAGCTGCTCTATCACACATCTATAATGTTACTCAGAGGATCCAAAGTAAGGGCTCAACAGTGCATAATGCACTTACCTACTAACCCCTGTGCTTGCTGGATGTCACCGCATAGACAGCAACAGGTGAGCAGGTGTGTAATGTATAATGTTGTCTATGTATGCATGGCTAAGGCACACTGTTCCTGCCCACTGGCTTACCCATCTAAGTGCAAACAGCCACATATGGACATACTGGTAACTGTATACACATAGCTAGGATAATAACAGTTATCTCACTGCTAGAATACTACATGCAGATAACAGTACAAAGCAATATCACTCTGCAGGCCACAGATGCTGTTCAACACAAGTCTAGTTTGTGTAATCCACAAGTAGTTTGCCTGCAATCACATATAAAACAGATATAAGCCATGGTGCATGTGATAAGTACTGTGATCTATAGTATGTAAGACTAGATTGGTAGGGGTTCTAATCTCACTACAGGCCACTTGGTGCATATCTGTGTGTGTGTGTGTGTGTGTGTGTGTGTGTGTGTGTGTGTGTGTGTGTGTGTGTGTGTGTGTGTGTGTGTGTGTGTATCTCCATACCAAACAACTGAGAAACCCTCACTGGCTATCAAACTTCAATGGTTATGTACTTTTTGGCCCAGTAAGTTGCTGCTGTCTTCCAAACTGCCCTCTTCTACAAGGCAGGATGATGTCATCTACCTTAAGACTACCAGCTGCCATTATAGCATCTGACTTAAACCTTGGCATGTATGATAAATACTGTGATCTATAGTGTGTAAAACTAGATAGGTAGGGGTTCTGGTCTCACTGCAGGCCATTTGGTGTTTGTGTGTATGTCCATATGGCATAAATATGATAGGTTCATAGGTGGGTACTAGGCTACTTGCCTGAAGGCATTTATAAGCCTAGCCAGTATGTGTTGGCTTTTGCCATCCCCTTAGATTAGTTCCCTGTGCCTCTGTCCAGCAGAGCCACTGAAGTGATCCCCGAGGTAAACTTTCTGTTTCCCATCCACTTGTCAAGGTTTCTTTTTAAGAGTGTTAGTGAGGAGCTCTGCCTAATGTAGACTGGGATCTTGTTCCAAAGCATGGGGAGTCTCTGGGACAGGAATCTATCCCTCCAGCATGTCCTGCTTATTGTTGTGGTGAGGTTAGATCCCTAGAGCGTGTGGCTCAAGGGGATAAGGTTTTCTTTAGTTGGAGCATGTCCATCAATTCTGGGTTGGACATGGCCTTGTATGTCAGGCAGAGATCACCTTTGAGTAGGCGGTATGCAACTGAGTACAACTGGAGTTTCTTCAGTTGAGCTGCATAGGGCATCTGTTTGAGGCCACTGATCCTCTTGGTGAGGTACTTCTGTGGTCTTTCCAGCTGTTGCAGGTGTCTTGTAAGGTACATCCCAAATGGGGCATTGTACTCTAAGATGGGTCTGATGAGTGATGAGTAGAGGGGCACAATGACCTCTTTTGATCTGGATGCAAACCCTTTTGTGATTAGGTGGGCCATGTAGAAGGATTTTCTAACTACTTTGGCAATGTGATTATCAAAGGTGAAATTACTATCTACTTGGGTCCCCTGATCCCTTATTACATCTTCCGTATTTAGGGGACTACCACCTATGTGGTAGTTTGTGGCTACTTAGTTTTTTCCAAAGGGGATGACTATGCACTTTTTGGCATTTAGCTTGAGGCCATGATTTTGACACCAGGTGTCCGTCTCAGTAAGACCCTTTTGGAGGATGTTTGTGTCAGCAGGAGAGTCAATTATAGCCCCTAGTTTGCAGTCGTCTGTGAACTTGGTCAGCCATAGTCCTCCTGTGCTTGCCTGTACCTCTGAGAAGTGTATGCCAAACAGGAGGGCCCTAGGACTGATCCCTGGGGAATACCACTTGTAACTGGTTTAGAGACGGACCTAGGTCCCGCAACTCTCACCATGTATCTTCTTTCCATGAGCCAGTTGGCAACTGATCTTGTGGCGTAGGGGTTTATGTTCAGGCTGGTGAGCTTGTCTATAATACCAGAATGGGGAATGGTGTCAAAGGCCTTGGCAAGGTCTAGGTAGGCTGTGTGTACCATCTTTCCCTCGTCTATAGCCTTGGTAACTTTCCTGGTCAACAAAAGATAAATAAATAAAAAATAAAATAAATAAATAACTGTCTCAAAAAAGTCCACTAAGTTTAGGAGGCATGATCTGCCCTTAACAAAGCAAAACTGGGTAGGGTCCAGTGTTTGGAGGTTCCCAATGTCTCTGTTAATGAGTTCCATGATGATGCGCTTCATAGCCTTGCAGACCAAGCTAGTCAGGCTTATAGGGTGATAGTTCCCAGGGTCTGTTGTGGCTCCACCTTTGTGGAGTGGAATAACTATTGCTGTGCACCACTCTATGGGTATGTAGCCTGTGGAGAAGCTGAGTTTGAACAGTGTGTTTAGGTGAGGGGTTAGCTCATCTTTGAGCTCGTGTAGGACATAGCCTGGGACACCATCCAGTCCCATTGATGCTGAGTTTTTGGCTTTAGAGAGGGCTGTTTTAACCTGAGTGTCTGTGATTTCAGGGACTCTACATTCTTCTGGTATGGTTATGGGCCCTTTTGGGGGTGAGAGGGGGGTGAAGTTTGCGCTGAACCTGTATACCAGGATGTTGGCGATATTGGTCAGTTCAGTGTATTTTGTGCCATTCTGCACTAACTCCGAGCAGATCTGAACATTGCCACTTAGATTCTTGACATAGCTAAAGAATGCCTTGTAGTTATCTTTGGAGTCCTTGGCAATTTTTCTTTCAAAGCTCGCCTTGGATGATTTTATGAGGGATCGTAGTTTCCTGCTGATACTGATCAGGGATGTCTTCCCTTCTTGGGATTGTACTATTTTCTGTACTAGTTTCCTCCTTGTATTGTATAGCTTGTTTATGGCAGGTGTCCACCAGACTGGTTTCCTTTTCTTGGAGGAATGAGTCTTGGTTTTGCTTGGGATGGCATGATCCATGCATTCTTCTAGCTGCCTGTAGAATGCATTAGTAAGGGATTTTGCAGCTTGGACAGTGTTATCCTTCAGCATGGGGGCTTTGAAACTTTCCACCTCAGTCTTAAGTAATGTGAAGCTTGCTTTTGAAAAGTTTTTCATGGTGGCTTTCTTGTCCGGGGGTGGGGGAAGAATATGTATATCCAAAGTGATTTGTGTATGGTCAGATCTAACCAGCAAGGGGTTGACCTCTGGTGTGGAACACCGGTCACCCATGTCGGTGATGACCAGGTCCAATATGTTGTCACCTCTGGTGGGAGTGTTGACCAGTTGAACCAGGGCATTTGAGTTTATAAATTCTAGGAAATGTTGGGCAAGGGAATTAGTACTTGAGTAGTTCTCCCAGTTAATGTTTGGGTAATTGAAATCATCCAATATTAGGGTGTTTGGTAGGACCTTTATGTTTCCCAGTGTTTCCAGAAACATGGAATGGGGGTCCTGGGACATGGTGGGTGATCTGTAGCAAGCTATGATTTGAATTGCAGTTTTTCCCATTGTTAGTTGCACGTGGATGATCTCTGAAGCATTGTGCTGTGCCACTAACCTGGAGGTGTGGGTATCCTTGATAAATATAGATACGCCCCCCGCCTTTTGTATTTCGGTTTGGGTTCTGTGTCTGAAATGTATTGTATGAGTTGTAGCCTGGTAGTGCTGGGGTGCTCTCTGGAGCCTTAAACCAGGTTTCTGTTACTGCACATATATCGATTTTCTCCATACTGAGGAGTGCCTCGAGTGCATGCATTTTGAGGTTTAGACTTCTGGCATTGAGTAGCATTACCGTAAGTTTTTTGTACTTGTGCTATTTACGGTGGTGGGTTTGTCTTTTGAGCCTTGCCTAAAAAAGGCACTATGGGGGTGGCATGAGCCATGGCAAGTATTTGAAAGCCTAAGGGTGACAGGTGCAAGCCATCTCTAGCGAAGCAGCGTGGCTTGTCGAGCATGTCATCCCAGGTGGACAGACACTGGATCCCCTTTGAATGACACCAGAAACTTAGCCAATTGTTGAAATCGAGAATTTTTTTCTTTATACCGTGGTATCATTTATGGTGAGGGCAGGATGCTACCCAGGGTCAGGGTCATACCGGCCTGGGATACATGATCAGAGAGCTCTTCCATGTCTCTTTTCATGTAGTCCAGGGAGATATGGCTCAGGTCATTCACACTAACATGGACAATGACAGAGTCATATTTGTACTTGTTCTGGAGTGACCTGAGTGCTTGTGTTATGTGGTGGATCCTGGCATCCGACAGGCAGCTAACAGTAACCGTCTCCTTATTCAGCCTAGTGAGTGGGATGTCAGTGTGCCTGACTATAGAGTCACCTATTATAGTATGTTGGGTATGTTATTTTGTCTTAAGGGCTGTGATTGCATGGCACACTGGTTTTGTGAAGTATGTGTTTCTTGGTTTGTGTTTGGGGTGGAGGTTGCTTGGATGTTTGCTTTGGAGGTCTCTGTTGGTTTTGTTTTAGAGCCTCCAAGTATGTTTCCATGTATTTATGTGTGTTTTTTGCCAGTGCTGGTTTAATGAGTCTATGTAAGACTGGTGGTGTGATGCAAGTACTTCCCTTCTCCTCTTGACTGTTTGATCCAGTCTTGGGTTGAGAGAGCTTAGCCTCTAGTTTGGCTGTCCAACTGCATCTCTCGCATGTATTAGTGTTTGGTGGTAGGAGGAGGGGGTTGTCTGTTTCCCTGAGGCAGTTGTAACATTGCCTCAAAATGCCCAGATTCACCTGTGGACTGGAGAGTACACCTGAAACTGCCCTTTGGACATGCAAGGATAGGTACAGTGAATTGTTTTACTGGATGGCGGGTAAAGTCAAATAGAGAGCCTTGTCCTTCTGTACAGTACAGGAGGATCTAGTGCTTGGGTTTATAAGTGCTTGCTATAAGTTTTGATGAAGTGCCGGGCTGAGAAATGAATGGCTTGAGTGCTTAAGTTGAAGGTGTGTCTAGTTCCAAGGGAAAAATTGAAGAGGAGACTTTGTGGAGCTGGGAATAGTTTTACCCTAGCTAACCGGTACTGCCCGGCATGTAAAACCGGACAAATATGGTATTTATAGCAGGGAAATGAAAGAGATAGAAATTAGCCCAAAATGGCCAATAAACTACTAATTTCTGGGCTGAAACCACTCCTCCAGGGACAGATAGGCTGCTCAAAGCTCCCCTCTCTCACAGATGAACAGAGAAACTTCCTTCTATCCAAGTAAGGTATGGGCAAACACAGATATTTGTAACACAGCCCTGAATTCAGCACTAGCCTGAAAACTGGACTATATTAGCTTAGAAAGGTGGGAAACAAGTATATAAATATATATATATATATATATATATATATATATATATATATATATATATATATATATATATATATATATATATATATATATAAATATATATATATTTTTTTTCAGAAAATAAAGCAGATACACTCAAAAAAACAGTTTAAAAGCACAGAAAAAAGGATAATTATTGTTATATATCGCAGATCAGAGTTGTAGTCAATGCCCCCAGTAATAAAGTAGGAAGAAACACAAGTACAGTAAAAGCAGATGAATAAAGTGCAATTTATATATATATATATATATATATATATATATATATATATATATATATCAAGCAATAGAAAACAAACAAATTGATTTAAACAAGTTACCCAATTAACCTGAAAAAAGCTCAAAACTGAACCCTGTTTCAGCAGTCTTCAATCAGACAAGTTCTAACTGCACACCCCTGCTTACTAGGGTGCAGGGGAACCTTCTCCAAAAAACGATGGCCTGGATGTACACCTCAGTAACTTACAAAGAAGTAGAATTTCACAGAATTTTAGTTGTAGCAGGTGATGTGGCTGTTAGAGCAATTTACATCAGCTTATGGAACCACAGGATGCTTGAATTTCACCAGTATATTGGCCATACTGCCATCATAATTGTGGGCACCTGTATACCCTTATTTACATGATCAGCACATATTGCCCCACTCCAACAGGGACACAGGCAGAAGTTCCATGGAGAAATGACAGCTGCCAAGCCAGTCATACAGATGGCATGTGCTGAGGTGCACTGAGGTGCACTGCTTGCCATTAGCCAGTGCTCTATTGTAAAGGTGGGTTAAAGTCTGCTAGACACAACTCTGCCACCAGCATGTATTATTAACGTCACAAACATGGTTAATGTCTTTATGGTAATTAATGCATGTATTATGCCACCTACAAATATACAGCATTTGCAGTCAAGCACGGTCACACATTGTCCTATATGCAAGGCAGAGATCACCTCTGAGTAGTCTATATGCCACAGGCTACAATGACACTCATTTCAGATGATCCCCATTGAACACATGCTGAAGACATGAAGTTCCCTTGTGAGGGACCATACTGTTGTGTGCAAGTGCAAGTACTGCTTGGAAAGGTCCATTACCAAGTGGCCATTGCACTCAGATATTGACATGCTGAGGGAAGGGTACATGGAGGTTATGAGTATGTCAGTCATGGGTGATTGTGTTTTCAGCAATGTCAAATGATTCCTGTCATACCACTGCGGAGACGTGGTGATCACAGGCATATTAGGTGTAAACCTGTGTGGCTAGGTCTGTGTGCTTAGTTCTTTCACCAATGAGTATGTATATCACATGTTGCGACTGATGTCATACTTACCGGGTATATAGGTGTAACTCATGCAACTGATACTACATATATATTTGCATGGAGTTTATGGCCATTACTATGTCAACATGTGTGTGTTCATCACTACCCTCTTGTAAGATATTGACATAACTCACAGACTCCATGAGTGCTCACACTTTGCAGGCATTAGCCAGCATTGTTAGCCACAGACAGTCAGTATTTGCTTGTATCATAGGTAAATGGATTCCAAGCAGTAGAGGACTAAGGACTGAGCCTGTTGAACACTGCTACCTACAGATCAGATATTGGAGGCGGATGTCCCTATATTGAGTATGTGTGCCATCAATGGGCCGCTAAGTGACCCCTACAATGATAGTAGCATGGATGCCTAAGTGTGTGCTTTGTACATGATGCCTGAGTGGGGGATATAGTCAGATGGCTTGGCTCAGTCCAGGGGGTTTTATCCCCTGATGTACCCTCACCCAGGTCCTTGGTGACTGCCTCAGAAATGTCCACCATGTTCAGCAGTCATACTCCCCCATCACACATCCAAACTGTGTACAGTCAACTGTGTGTTGCTTGCATATATGTGTGCTGATCAGCTCCATGATGATTGGGCCTATGAGCATACAGATATGGATTCTTAGACAAAAAGGTGTATAGTAATGTTGGTCAGTGGATGCACCACCTCTTTGCAAGGGTATCACATTTGCCGTTGTCCACTCAACTGGTGTGCAGTCAGTGGTGTCAGTATGATTGCAAGGGTTTCTCAATGGTGTTAGTAATCCTTGTCAGATCAGTTGTGGGATGCAGCCTGGAATGTTAGCATATGCAATAGATGCTGTGTATCTAGAGGCCAGCTATGAACTGCTCTGTAAATATAGAAGCTATGGGACAGGTTGTACGAATGTCATGTGCCACATGTTGTAGGGACAAGCAAGTGTAGCTGATGTAGACAGTGTGTGAGTACAGGTTATGTGTGAGTACAGACCCATCATATGTGGCATCATGACATATGAAGTCACTGATATTCTGGGCCTGTCCTTTGAGGTCACACATGTAACTACACTGTGTGTTGTGGTTCTGCTTTGTGTGGGTGGCTACTTTTGTCACTTACCATGTCTACACAACATCACAACAACACTATATGCTTCTTTTAGCTGAGGAAGTAATGCCTCCATGTTAGGGGGTGCACCCTCACCCCAACTGTCACACAGCACTGTCCACCTGTTATTGTACAGCCTGATAATGGCAGTGTCCCCCAGTAAGGTTTGCTGAACCATGAGGAGCCTGTGTACCTCCTGTTATGTACAGCCACGTTCATGCAGTTGTAATGCTGCTGACATAATGCATGGGTGTAGAGCTCTACATACTTGCCTGTCCTATCTGAATGTGGAGGTACAGTCACGCAATGTCAACCATCCCACAGGAGGTAATAAATGGCTTTCTTGACATATATGTCTGTATTTTCTATAAGGAGGGATATGTGCTGGTAGTTCTAAGGAGACTGATTTGTGACTAGATCCCACCAGGAAGGACCTTACATGGAGAGGGCTGTACTGGTCACTCATATTGGTAAACACATGATGTAATACTTTGGTTCCACATGTGAGGATGTCACGGCACTGCTGTAGGGCATTGTAGGTAAGGACATGGGCTATCCTTTGCACCAGTGAGCCACAGCATGACTAAGCAACATAGTGTGTGTACATATTACACTTCCCTAATGTGTTTTGTCTGCGCTCTGTAAAGACACCATGCATGATTCTCATCTTGCAAAATGCTGGAAGTGTCTGCAGTACTTACTTACACAGAGAACAACTAGCATGTAGTGCCAAGTGGTGTTCCCAGACTCCTGAGTCATGTCACCTGAAATGCCATGATTGGAGTTAGCATGGATATGAGTACTATAACTGTCGTACACCTACTGACTCTGGACCAAACACTGTTACTTTTGCTAAAAGCCAGATCTTGCCTACCAACTGTAACTGGCGGAGCTCATTGACTGTTACAAGTATGCAATGGATGTCGGACATATGTATCACTCCACCAACCATGGCCTGACAAGGTGTATGACAATATTAGGCCAGCAGGCCTTGGAGGAAACTGTGCATGTCATGTACAGAGTGTTATGTCAGCTGGTGGTAGACAAGTGTCTGACAGTCATAATCTGGGAAGTTAGCATTGGGAGACCTACGCTGCAAAGACGCCAGTCACCAGTGAAGTTCGCCAACCTCCATTACTGGTGTACCCTGTCTACCTATTCCTTCTCTGCAGTCACAGCCACTGTCAGTGACCTCTGCCTGAGTACATTAGCAGGTGAGTGCATATTAGGAGCTGTCACTGACTCCCACACAGAACCAACAGTTATCCAGGATGACCTAAGACACAGTCAGTTGTTCTCTAAGCCACTGACAAAGACTAAATGTCAATGACTGCACAATACTATCCTGTGGGAAATCATCCACCCCTGCAAAATATTGTAGTGTCCACACACTGAACACAGTTGAGCTATTACACATGACATTATGGACACAGAGAGTAATGTAGCCTTTGACTTTCACTGGTCGGTAAGATGTGGGGATGCATTCACTGTTGTACAACCTATACTGACAGGTTTGGGATGTAAATCCCAGACTGTCACTGCTATACTGACTATGGCATTCATCACACCTAGCATTGTGTGCAATGGCACCCTTGCTATGTCACACACAGGCATACCATACAGCTGTAGCAGCCACACAGGTTCAATGGTACACCAATACACAGTGTAGATAACATGTCCTATGGAGTCCGTGGCATGACCATACATGTGTAGTCTGTCTCCTATGTGCATTGTAGGGGATGTGTATGGCTCCATACAGGGAGGTGTTGGATCTCATTGTGTACCTCCCACATATCCATGACAGGACTAACACATGGCTCACCTGTTCTACACACCTACAACATCACTGTGGTATATATAGTACATGCTGGAGAAACAGGTACAGTGGATAAAAAAAGTGTACACCCCTGTTAAAATCCCAGGTTTTTGTGATATAAAAAAATGAGACCACAATAAATCATTTAAAAACTTTGCCCGCTTTTAATGTGACCTATAACATGTACAATTCAATTGAAAAACAAACAAATCTGTTAGGGGTAAAAATATAAAAAAAATTTACAATAAGCTGCTTGCATAAGTGTGCACACCCTTAAACTAATACTTTGTTGAAACACCTTTTGATTTAATTACAGCATTCAGTCTTCTTGGGTACACACCTGCCATCAAGTAAAGAGACTCTGATTAACCCCAAATAAAATTCAGCTGTCCTAGTAGAAATTTCCTGACATTTACTCAGTTGCCTGCTACAGCAAAAGCCATGGTCCACAATAGCTTACAAAACATCAATGGGATCTCATTTTTGAAAGGTATCAGTCAGGAGAAGGGTACAAAAATTTTCCACAGCATTGGGTATACCATGGAACACAGTGAAGACAGTCATCAAGAAGTGGAGAAAATATGGGACAACAGTGACATTGCATAGAACTGGATGTCCCTTCAAAATTGATGAAAATACAAAATGAAAACTGGTCAGAGAGGTTGCAAAGAGACCTACAGCAACACTGAAGGAGCTGCAGGAATTTTTCTGGTAAGTACTGGTTGTGTACCACATGTGACGACAATCTCCCATATTCTCCATATGTCTGGGCTATGGGGTAGAGTTGCAAGACAGAAGCCTTTTCTTACACAGAAAAACACCCAAGCTCAGCTAAAATTAGCAAAACAATACATCAAGTCTCCCAAAAATGTGGGAAAATGTGTTATGGTCTGATGAGACCAAGGTTTAACTTTGGTGCAAAAACAGCACTTTGCATCACCAAAAGAACACCATCCCCACAGTGAAACATGATGGTGGCAGTATCATGCTTTGAGGTTGCTTTTCTTCAGCTGGAACTGGGGCTTCATTCAGGGTGGAGGGAATTATAAACAGTTCCAAATACCAGTCACTTGTGGCCCAAAACCTTCAGGCATCTGCTAGAAAGCCAGCATGACAATGACCCCAAGCATACATCCAAATCAGCAAAAGAATGGCTTCACAAGAAGAAAATTAAAGTTTTGGAATGGCCCAGCCAGAGCCCAGACCTAAATCCAATAGAAATTCAGTGGAGTGACCTGAAGAGGGCTGTGCACAAGAGATGCCCTCACAATCTGATAGATTTGGAGTGCTTTTGCAAGTAAGAGTGGGCAAATACTGCCAAGTCAAGATGTGCCATGCTGATAGACACCTACCCAAGAAGACTGAATTCTGTAATTAAATCAAAAGATGCTTCAACAAAGTATTAGTTTAAGGGTGTGCACACTTATGCAACCAGCTTATTGTACATTTTTTATTTTTTATATTTTTCCCCTAACAGATTTGTTTGTTTTTCAATTGAATTGTACAGGTTATAGGTCACATTAAAGGTGAGAAAACTTTTGAAATGATTTATCGTGGTCTCATTTTTTTATATCACAAAAAACTGTCATTTTACCAGGCGTGTGTACACTTTTTATATCCACTGTATGTAACACAGACAGTACACCCTGCCTGAAATGGGCTGCCCATGCATGTGAAGGACACATCTGCTGTGACACACATCATGTGCAGGTTGCACAATGAGATACAGAACACAACAATCATAACTGGTGTCAGGAAACTGTTTGTACTGGATACAGGATATTTGTAGATGGGTCATCTCCATCATGACACTTATTAAGGGTAGCAGACCTGTTCACAGATTAGGGATGCATGAGTAGGCTGAATGCTGCCATTTTCATTGTTAGACTGTTATATACATATGACCCTATGGAGCCATGCACATATAGTGCTGTACCTTGATGAAGACATATTTCTGCTGTGCTGATATGCCATCCTGTGATGCTGTATTGCACTGTGTATCCAAAGATTATCCCAACAGACCCCTGAAACATAAACATAAACAGGTCCATGACACACCTGTGATCATGTAACTATACAGCTATTATAACAGCATACAACATATAGTACTCAAAAGTATATGGCGTACTCATGATGAATGCCAGCATACAGTATATGTCAAGAACCACTACAAGTGTCATGGCAAAACAACACTGCATTACAGAAGTACACATTAACTAATATAGTCACCCTGTGCATCAGACACCTAGCTTCATTTCCCTGTATTGATGGTGAGTATGACAGGGATGTCTCACAGGTATCATCATTTGTACAGGGTGTTGAATGGGGGCGCAGTAGGTCTAAGCTGATCCAAATGGTTGTGAGTCATAGGTTCATAGGTTAGTACTAAGCTAACTGCCCTTGTGGTCCATTTTTTAAGCCTAGCCAATTATCCCTTGTGAGACTCAAACCCTGCACCTTGTGTTTGTAAGGCAAACACCTTAGCCATTAAGCCACCCTCTCAACAGTCTGGAAGGGATGCAGTTAAGATGGTCCATGGAAAGGTGCTGTGTCTGTAACTGGCCTACATTTGACAGTGGTGAGTGACTGTGTGCATGTACACAGTCAAGCTTAGTGCTAGCTCTACATGTGTGTATGTTGTACAACTCTGGACTATATATGGTAGAGTTGACAGTTCACTGTCTCCAGCCCCTAACATGGGAACTGGCTCTACCAGGAGTTGCACTAGCACCTCCATGCCCAAGGTCAGAAGAGGTGCTAGTACCTGATGGTGACTGCTGTATGCTAGGATTGCATCTCCCACGGGAATGCCCAAAATCACAAGACCATGGCCTGCCACACTGTGGTGTGGACAGCACACTCCCCTCTCTAATGCTGGATGTTCTTCCACTATGGGCGCATGATTGTGCATGGCCATGTGGACTCTCAGCAGATGGAGTTGCTGACCTACATCCATGAGTCTGACGCTCAACTCCAACCACATGTTCCAGCACAGACAATGTGTAGTCCAAGAAAGGCAATGTCTCAGCCTACCATCTTCCACTGCATCAGTCAACTGATCCGGGGTGTCCCCAGTGTGGTGGAGGCAGTCATGGATATCAGACTGTGCTGCATCCATAACCCTAAGCGTATGTCTGGTGTTCTGTTCAGAATGTGCCTCCATGATGGCCTGAAACATGTGCCGAGTGACCTGTGATGTGAAACCTGCAACAGGTGGTGGACAGACAGCAGGCCTCCTACAAGCACCCCTGTCAATCTGCCTGTGTGGAACCTCACAAGCTCTCTGGCTATGGCCAGTGTCTACGCTCTCTGCAGACATAGTTGCCACACTTTCCTGTTCATTGTCCCTACCCTGTGACTGTCCAATATCTGTGGCCTCCGGGAACTGGGTATGTGTAGGCATACTGACTGTGTGCAGTGACAATGAGGGCAGAAGAGAGATGCAAACCTCTGGGACAGATCCAGCCCCCAAAACCTCCACTTGTGCCACACTGTGGTCACCATCATCATCATAGTCTGAGGAGACACTGATATCAGCTCACGTAGGGGACAGAGACCAACCCCCTTGATCACCTGTGATAAGAAAGGAAAAAGAAGTACACTACTACCTGTACTATTATGCTCTGCAGTACTATGTTGTGATATATGTAAGGCTCTATACACTGTTGTTACTATGACAGACCTGTTGAAAACCCAATCTCATATAGTAGGACTTGAGGAAAGTACTCTTGCCACTAACAGCTGTAGTTACTTGTAAATAAACTCATTACACTGCAATTTCATCAACAACAGTGAGGTACAGTGTTGAGATTAGTGTAGACTCTGCACAGTTGACACATATGACACTCTGTACTGTCCTGACAGTACTGTCACATCTATCACTGTGGTCACACCTACAAGGCACAGATATGAGTCTGACATGTGTACATTCAGCCAATATGTGTGCATTTGGCAATCATGCCAATGGTACAGCAATGCCGGCAGCAAGCCTGGGATGACAGTCTAGTGATTATAATGCTGTAAACATACACCAATAACACAACAGTATCATGTTTACCAGAAGCAGGACCACAGGCTTGTGCGATACCTGATGGACCTATGAACAGTTGAGGGAGATGTAATGTCAGCACTACCACATGTTCCACCACCACATGGTAATGCATCCATATATCTCATATTTACAGTAGTTACTGTGTTAATTGTTATAGTGGTCAAAATCAGATCATGACAGTCAATTAAACCCTTCTCCGCCCCCCCAAAACAGACAGACCTGACAACCACGTAAAACTATGTATGCCTTCACACACTGAATGCTACAGTATTGCAGTGCTGACCAACCTGATCTTACCTGCACATTCTTCTGCCATGGAAACCGTGGCACCCACATCCATATTGTAGGGTGTGATGGATGCCTGGGAGCTGTCATGTGTGCCTTGGTTTGCCAGGAATTCCTCTGTGGCTGAGAATGGTTGTTCCACTGTAGGCCCTCCACAGGTGGAACCACAATCCCTGGCTACATCTGCCACTCTTCTGAATGCAGCATTAATCATATCCATTGCATAGTGTTGTACCTGCTCATATGTCCTGTTCTGATGGCCTGTGGCATTCACATCACGGACAAGGTGAGCCCACAATGACTCCCACTGTTCCCTGTTGTGTCTCCTCCTGGACAGTATGACTTAATGGTGCTGAAGGAGCCCTTCCAGTATCAACTCATTCTCTGCATCTGTGAAAGCTGCATGGCAACCTGCATACATGTTTATTGAAAAACAACATGGGAACACATGTCAGGTTCATATACATGGAAGCACACTATGTAGAGATACAGCAAGGACAGAATGACTGGCAATATCCACTGCTTGATCTTACATATCATATTCCACAGTGTGCAATCATACTAAACATGTGGATGCGAGTAGAATACTATCGATAGTCATGTATTCCCATGTGTGCCAGGACAGATACTGCTGTATGATCATACAGCCCACACTGGAGTCTATTGTAGTGAGCCCCCAAGGGCAACCCCCCTGATAATATATGAAAACAACTGTGCCAAATAAATAGCAATGTGCGATTACAGCCACTATAAAGGGGAGTCCCATGAGCCCAGTGTGCCATACTGACACTATACATTCCACCTTTGAGGTATTGCACACCTCTGTATGTGTAACAAATGTGAAGCTCATTGACATGTCATTATCACAGTTCTAAGAAATGCTTATTGCTGTGTACCCTATTCTCGTTAAGTATATTCACACATCTACATCCTAATGTAAAAAAATGGTTACAAACCTGATGGAGTGCAGTACTCTACTGCTGATATGTGCTGATAGTTAATATTTTGCAAACGTGTGTTCTGTGTGAGGAAAGTCTCAGACAGATTGGTTTACCATAGCCAGCTACTTGCCTTTTTAACATGCTTCTCATCAGCAGATGATTGCCTTTTAACCAATCTGTGGTTATGAAATGCTAATTGCAGCCAACACAGCTGATTTATACTATCACCAGACAATCACATGCAACCACAGTACCATATATAAGGCCTTCATGTAGATTAGGGGCCCTTTCTGATATGTTGTGCTGGATACTACTGGGGTGAGAAGACTACACCGTCACAGAGGGTAGGTCTGTAGCAGAAACCTTTACATAGAGATGTGTGTGCTACAAGCTGCAGCTGCTGCTGCAGGTAATAGACATAGGCAGAGAGTGTGAGCACTTTGGAGGACAACAACCTGTAGGAGTAACTGTGGGAGCTGTGTCAGCCTTGTTGTAGAGGCTGAGCCAGAGTGAGGCCATCCTTTCCAGTCCAATTACGGCATGTGTTTAAGGTAAGCATGTTAGGCAACAGTATCACTAACAGAGTACTAGGCCACATTTGTTGTGTTCGTGAGAAACATGGGGAATAAATATACCAATACTATAATTTCACTACTGGACACCACTAGATTTGAATCCAAGACTGTGTGTGGCAAAATGCACTGTTTGCAAGGCATTTAACAGACTGAGCTACTGAGTCACTGCTACAAGAGGTGTATTTGCAAGATATATGTGCACACATGCAGGCTGTGACAAACATTTTCTACATTCATCAGTATGTGTATGGCTTTATATGGATGTATTTCTGCAGCAGAGTCCCAGTTGATATGTATTTTGCTTTTAATGCCTTAGCAGGTGTCTTTCTACATGTTGCTGATAAAAGGGCACATTTACCTGCTATCACAAGCCTCACTTGCATCCATTATCATGTCTTTGGCTGTCTAGTGATGTACTATTGCACCAGAAGGTACACTTCCATTTTTTCCATTACTTTTTACTCCAGTTTGTGCAGCACGGTGTGATACGCAGCTGCACTGAAACATGTTCAATGACTGTAACTGCAATTACTATGTTTTGTTTAAACCACCTGTTTTAATTAAGAGTTGTGTAGAGTTGCAGGTCAATGCAGTGGTCTGCAGGTGCAATGGTTTGGGGTTTGACATATGGGTCAGATGTTTATTTTGTAACTTTGTATTATAATTTTAAAATCACATATTGTCAATATAGGTCTATTTAGCAAAGCTTAGTGAAGTTGTGTGATGTGTTGCATAGTGCAGCATCTCACTAAAAAAATAAAGAAAAGGAAAATGGGGAAATGGGGAAGTGGTGAAATGAGGTGCAAGAAGGGGGGAAAACATAGTTAAAGGCAGGCAGGGATGTGCAGGAAGGGTATAGGAAAGAACCATAGTGATCCATTTCTTGTGCAACAACAACTGTGCACTTTGATAGAATATGTACATGAGTTTGAACTATCGACCCAAGAGAGAGGGGTGAGGGCAACATGTTGGACCAAATTACATATGTCCAGTGAACATATGTGTGAAATGGAGAGCTATGTATGGGACATTTTTGGAGGGGGACAGGTGCCCATTTTTTTTTTTAAGATTTGAGTGGAATGTTGGGGTAGGGACATAGGTATGTGTGGGGGAGGTAAGTTGGGTAGGTGATGATGCATTTGCAGACAGACAAGACAAGCAAGACAGCAGACAGGGGAGATGTGTGACACATGAGGGGAGTAAACATCTTGGATAGGGAGGGTTTTATGGAATCTAAGTCCCATGTCCTTCCACAAGGCATCAGCATGACTCACATCCCAATCCATGGATTGTCTGCACTGCTCCGTCACTGTCCTGGGGGTGAAAGTGGTGAAGGCTGAGCACTGGGACAAGGTTGCCCCATCAGGTTGGCCAGCATGTCCTCAATCAAGCGCAGGTGGCAGTCAAAACCACGGTAGACTATGCTGTGCACCAAAACCTGCAGCTCAGCCCAGGTGACAACACACTGTCCACCATCACTCTCAGGGAGGGTTGTCCCAGTCCCGTGGGATGGTACTACCCAATGCCACAAGTAGTGCAGGGGCAGTAGAGGGGGCACCACTGGTCTGGGTCCCAGACATGCTGGGACCTGGTGCCATGGCTGGATGAGGCAAGGTAGGTGGATCAGCTGGAACCAGCCTACTTTGACATGCTGTGGTAAATGAGGTATAGCAATAACTTAAGGTTAGTAATAACCAAACCATTGTTAGTATTAACAGAAGGGAACATCATATTTATCAATCCAAATGCATATTAATGTATATTATATGTAACGCAACATTAAGTAATAGTCAGTATGTTAACAGCATGCCAGTAAGAATTAAACCATTAGGCCAACCAGTTAGTTTAACAAAATATGTTAATATTCAATCATAATCACACATAACAATATTAAATCACATTTTACCAAAATATAGTTAGTTTAAAAAAATATGTTCATATTAAATCATAATAATAAATAACAATAATAAATAAATGAAGATAAGGGGTGGGAGAGAGTGAGAGAGAGAAACATTCCAATACTGACAATGCAGACTATATCCTTGAAAAAACTGATACTAAATACTCTGCAGGTGTGTAGTGTCAGTTTTGAGTACAGTGACTACAATTCTTCTATAGCTGATGTAGCACATACATACCTCTCAAACTGTTAGCATGGGTCAGTATGTGCCAAGTAATAACAAATGCAGGTACACAACTACACAGAACACTTTCACATAATGTGGACTTCTATAACTACCAAGGTGCTCTCTAAGCGGATTTGGTAATACATTGCATTCCAGGTAATAATTTTTCTGGTAATCCTGTGACAGACAGATTAGACAGTTTTAATTACATTATGAGAAATCATGACACTTGAGAGGCATGTTTGTGTACAGTACATAAACTAGACTTCGTCATGCCTTACTTGGCAGGCATTGGAAAAGAACCCAATAGCTGTGACTGCAGGGGACAGCTGCAAAAAATGTAACAAATGACTGCAGCAACTTAGTACAGACATGCAAGGAATACAGCCGTACTGGAAATATTTTGACAGATTTATTTAGAAATCGAGAATGCTGCTTAACACTTTATTGGTATTGCTGATAAGTATCTGTGAAATGTAAACACAATCATATCTGCTCATAACATGGACTACCTCATCCATATACCTTTTGTTCCTGGAGTGGGAGAAAATGACAGCATTATGTGACTGAATTTGTTTTGCATTCTAGAACTATTACAGTGCTATACTTGATTGCAGTGACAGTAGAACACATATGCATGGAATACAGCCGTACTGCATTTATTAAGACAAATCTCTTTGGGAATCAATAATGCTGCTTAACACTTTATTAGTATTTCTGATAAACGTCTGTGAAGCCCACACACAATATCTGCCCATAGAGTGGGCTACCTCACCCATATACCTTTATTACCTGGAGTAGGAGGAAAAGAGTGCATTATGTGATTGATATTGGCATGGAGACAGTGTTACACTTGACTGCAGCAACCATACCATAAACAAGAAATGCATGTAGCTCTACTGCAATGGTTATGACAACACAATCCTGCTGTACACCATTTTGCTTGCTGTTATTGGTATTGTTTATTGCAATATAATTGTTATTGTTCATTTGCTGCACTACAGCTCTAATGTCCCATTTATTGCACTACATTTTTACTTGTCCATTTATTGCACTACAGTTTTTATTGTGCATAATTTGTTACAGTAAATGCTTTACTCTTTCTTGCTTATTGCACTACAGTTAGAATAATAAATCCATACTTACCACACTTAAGGAACAACCTGGCCAGGCACCTGGCATGGGACTCAACATTGTGAGTCATTTCAGCTGCAGCTGTTGGAAAAGACACCCACCATTATGCATTCCAGTTTTGTGGACATTCAGCTTGCAGTTTGATAAAACATTGGAAAACATACTTACATATTTGTGGGGCATTTCTGGCTCGCGCCTCTTAGACCCAGGTGTCCAAGGTTCCCCTCTTTCTCCTCTTCAAGTTACCATATTGGTGATGACACTGCTCACCAGTGCCGGGGATACCAGTAGTACTGGTAAGTTCCCTGGCCAACCAGTTCCAGGCATCCACCAGACATTCCAAGCCATGGAAACCACCCTGCATCAGCCTGGGTTCATATTTTTACCAGGAGCCCAACAAAGACCCTGGACTCCTGAACACCCCATCTCTGCAACTGAAAGTGCGCACCTTCACCAGTACCACCTGCCATATCAACAGTTGATTAGGCTCCAAAGAATGGTGCAGAATTCTTGCCTATTGGCCTTAATATAGGCTGTTTTCCCATCCTTACACATCACTGAGCAACAGTCAAAAAAGCACCATCTTGCTTAACATCCTGCATACCAGCTAAGCAGAGCTAAGCAGTGCAAAAACTCACTCAACCAAGGTTTTAGCTATGCTTAGCACCACACAAACAGCAGTAGCTGTCAGCATGTTTAAGCAGTGCTCAGCACAGCATAGCAGTGCCATATTTTACAACTTTGTTTTTAAAATTAAACATATATAATAAGCCAAATTACAGACATCTTATCACTGCTATGGACTTAAACCCACAACCAACTAAGCTTTAGGCTGTAACTCTACCCATTTAGCTACTTGGATATTATGAAAACTGGTATACTTTCACATATACTACTGGGCTACCTGTTAGCATTGCTAAGCACCGTGACATGCAAACACTCCTAAACAGAGCCAGAAATAAATATTAATTACATCCAGTTTCTAGTTTTAGATGTCTGGCAGCTGTCGGCTATGTATGTATGAGCGCTGCTCAGCTTTGCAGCGCTCTGTACATCGCAAACAGCAATTACAAAAAAAATAAAATAAAAAAAAATAAAAAAGATGTAATTAAGATAATTAATGACATCCAGTTTCCATTTTTAGATGTCTGGCAGGTGTCAGATGTCTATATGTGAGCACACCTTGGCATTGCTGTGCTCTGTGTCACACCACGCAAACATACAGAGAGGGAAAAAAATTTCATAAAAATAAAATATTACATATTTGAAACAATTCACAGCATTTTCACAATAATGGCAGCATTACAGGGAGCCTTACCCTGTACATAACATCTGATCAGGCATCCACAACCACAGGTAGCCTCTACATTTCTCCCTACATGGATTCAATATCCCTGTTCCTATGCTCTCCCATGACAGCACACCATCATTAATATGCATGGCGCTTTGCCAAGGGGGAACCATGGCCATGTACAAGGACACATTCCATGTAGGCTCTACACGGTGCTTACATTGATTTTGTTAAATCCTGAGGGTAGTGTAGTCCTGTTCTTAGCTGCTGCTTAATGCAGTTGATATAACAACTAGTTTAACCCACGTTTACTGTATTACAACACAGCTCAATACTGCAAAGTTGTTCCATTTGTATGCTCAAATAGTCATTGTTTTTCCCATTATTGTATGCTGAAATGATTCATTACACTATATATGGAAGTATATATGGATGTATGCATGTATGTATATTATTTATCTTGTAGAACTTTTCTCCCTGGGCCTCTGCTGAAAAGGAGTTTCCACCCAGATGGACTTTCCTAATTAAAATCAATCAATCATTCAATCAAATCAATCAATAAAAAATAAATAAATTAGTAATGGGTCTGCCACTGAGTAAATTTAGGGACTTTCTTAACATGGGCTACATGGCTTAAAGTTTTTTTTTTACTGGTTTTGATAACTTGTGTATATGTGTACTAATAAAGAAGTTCTTTTTAGTTGTTGGTGTCCTTTGAATATTTCACTATCAACCTTATCAAAAGGGCATCTTTTGTTTATGTTTTTACAGTCTAATCAATAGAGTTTTGCAAAAGTTGAAATTGTCATCTAGTGAATGATAACAACAACAACACCAACAACAGCAGCAGGCCTGTGAGCTATCTCATTTCAATAATATGGCACCATGATAGGAGCAGGGAATAGTAATATGTATAACATCCCTGTATTGTCACTTCTGGATTGTGAAATTCTATGTCAATGCCTCATTCAAAGATGCCAAATTATGTGTGATCTTCAATGTAAACTTGTTCACAACCCATTATAAGCAAAATTTAAGTGCTGTGATTCTGGATCCTCTACTATGGTTTTTAGGACTGCCAGATTGCGAGGTATGTCCTTGTAGTTCAGACGAGGGAATGAATTCTCCTTCTGGAGCCTTAATGTTTAGTATGAGCTTGTGCAAGTCTCTTCTGAGTTCCTAATTTCATGGCAGCAGACTTTTGAGTATTAACAGTTAGATTATTAAAATTAGCCAATTCCATATGTGAGCAAAATCCTCTGGATACTGTTAATTTAATAAATTAGATGATTTATGTCCTCTAGTTAGCACAGTCTCATCTTGTGTATTGTGTAAATGTCTGCAGAATCACTAGAAAATTCTTTACTTCAAATTGTCTGAATATTGGCTGCTGTAGAATATTTTAAATATGACCTTTCAACAAGAGTTTTTCAATATACTCTTCTGTGAGTTATCTTTGATGTGCTCTACCAGAGACAATAAATACATCCAACTGCAAGACATTTTGTGTATATTCTATTGCATGATAGCTTAACTGACATCCATTTAAATGTTTATACTAAAAATGCATACGTTAAGATGGATGAAAGGGAAAGTTAAACATAAAAAATCTTGACACATTATGTAATCAGGAGGCTGCAAAACCTTGAGAAGGGAACTCATCTGTTTCCTAATGGCTCTATAAAAGAAAAATGATAAAGCACAACACCACGGTGATATCCAAGTAAAAATCTGACAATAAACCAGAACTCTTTGAAGACACTTTAATGGAAAATTGGTAAGCACTTTCACGATGCACAGATCACTTCCCCAAACCATACATTCAGTAAAAAAATCAAACCTCAATTTAACACAATATTAATTAAGTACTGGCCAATAGAAACACTCAATTTAAAAACATATTAAACTGAGTTAAAGAAACAGGGTATATAAATAGCAGATTCATTTAAGCATCATTAAAACACCATTCTCTCTTTCAATACAGGTTTAAGGGGTACTGTTTCATTCAGTCCAGCTCCTTTGTGTGTTGAAAGTTGTAAAATCCACCTAAACTCTTTACCTTTAGTTATATTTGTTAGGTCTCCCATTCTCAAACTGTCCGCAACCATCTCTATAACCATGAATTTAAACCAATGGTTGTCCCCTTCACCTAGAATATGTTTCGCTATATCACTATAAGTGTGCCCCTTACGGGCATAGTAATAGTGATCTCTAACTCTTTCTCTTAGTTTTTTATTGGTTTTCCCTTCATAAAAATGTAAACATGAAACACATTGTGCAATATATACAATATTGTTTGTATCACAGTTCGGCATAACCTTAAAAATATATTCCTTACCATTGTCAGGATGCATGAACTTATTAGACATGTCAATGTAGTTACAATACAAGCACTTGCCATAAGCAAAGGTACCCATACTACTAAGGCTATTATTACCTAGAGGCACCTTATTCTTCAGATAACAAAGCTGTCTTTTTAATGATTTTTTATTTTTATAAATAAAGGTGGGGGTAGATCGATCGAATAACTCCACTTAATGAAGGATCATAAGATAATTACCTTTAATGATGTCCTTAATTTTAGCACTATCTGTGCTATAAGTCAAACAGTAAGCTACACTCTTCCGACTTTTATTAGGTTTATCTCTTAATTTTCGAGGAATTGGCTTACTAGAAAAGAAAGGTTGGCCACTCCCTCGCCTATCTGTTCTTGCCATATATTTGGCCTTATTAACTTCACACAATTTATACCCATGCTCTAGGAACTTCTGACTAGTGGACTGCAGAGTTGTTTCAAAGTCTCCATCTATATCATGTAGTCTAGAGACAATTAAATGTTGGCCCCTGACCACATTACCAAAAATATGTTGTGGATGCATGCTACTCAGTTCAAGAAAACTATGTGTGTAACAGGGTTTCCTAAATCTTTTGCTATGCAACCTTCCATCATTACCCTTGAACAAAGTGACATCCAGAAAATTGATTTCAGTATTGGAGTAGTTCATAGTAAATTTAAGAAATGAACTACTCTCATTCAAATAGTCTAGAAATTCACAAATACTTTGCTGGCTTCCTTTCCAAAAAATAAATAGATCATTGACCAAACGTTGATAAAAGCATAAATGTTCTTTGGCCTTATCAGACTTTAAAACATACTCACTTTCCCAATAAGCCATGACCAAACTGGCGTAGCTATTGGCACATGGCGTGCCCATAGCTACGCCTGAGGTCTGTAGGTAGTACTGCTCATCAAAGATAAACACATTATGTTGCAAAATGTTTTCTAAAAGGTAACATATAAAATCTATTTTTTTCTTTTGAAAGTATACCTTCTCTTACTAAATTTTTTTTTACATAGGTAATGCCTATGTAGTTAGGTATGACTGTAAATAAAGATGCAATGTCTAGGGTTACTAAAATTTCAGTACCATCTGTCTCATGCTCCAGCAAAAAAGTATAAAAACTACTTAAAAAGCTTCAGTATCTCGTAAAACAAATTCATATTGATCTAAAATAGACCTAAGCTGTTTCTCTGCATATAGGGAAGCAGGTTCTGTCAACCACCCTTGTCCAGTTACTATAGGCCTAAACATAGAAGTGTATACATTTTTATGAATTTTAGGCAAACTGTGTAGAAAAGGCACCAATGGCTAGTCGATAATGAAATACTGACATAATTCTTTAGAGATTACTTGTTCATCAAAACAATTCACAATTGACTTAAAATATTTCTCTATCAATTGTTTTACAAAGTCATAATTAACTCTCCTAAACACATTCATTTTACTAAGCATACTGGTCATAGAAATAAAATAGTAATCCTTATCTAAAACAACAAATTAATTCCCTTTGTCAGTGGGGTGGATGATAATATCATCATATGCTTGCAGTGCTTCCAAGGCCAATTTCTCATTTTTATTCAAATTAAAAAACTTATTTCTTTTATCATAGCAATTAGATTAAAATAAGTTACAAACCTGCTGTTCACAAACTTTGACAACCACTTCTAGCATTGGCGACATATGTGGATTAAACGTACTAGGTTTCCTAAATCTAAAAGTATTAGTGTTAACTTCAGAATCACCAAACATTTCTTTCAAAGCTAGCTTTCATACAAAGAGTCTTAATTCTATTATAGTATCTGTCAAGTCAGCCCATTGAGATGGGCTAAAAGACAAACCTTTACTGAGTAATGAGCGTTCATGAACGGTTAATTGCCTTTGCGAAATATTCCAAACTTATTGTTTACTATATTCCACATCTTTTTCAAGGTTTGTGGCTCCCGATTCTTGAACGAGTTCTTCCTTTTGAATGTCCTGCTCTCTGACACTGACTCTCTCAATTCCTTCTGCTGGAATTTGCAGGGGAGAGGAAGACCCAAAAATTATGTTCTTCTTGTGCTACAGTTGTTTTACATTGTGCTGCAGAATCCATCTCTTTAATTTCAATGGGACATTCAGGGAGGGGTGGAACTACCAAAGGCATACTGTACATTGAATTTTCATGAGTGGATGAAGAAGTTGAACTCTCAGGCCCCTTCTGAATGGTTCCTGATAGATGTACAGGAGTTTTCTGTTCAGTCATTGGTGGATTCACAGCTCTTGTCATAACAGAGGTCTGTGATTATTGCATAGAAACCTTACGTGACTTCTTTGGCCTCATAAAAACATTATGCTGTCAAAAATCAATCAACTCCCTCTGCAATTTTTTTCTTTTTTCTGTATCAACAGTCTGAGCTCATACAGCTGGACCTGCTCTATTAACTCATTGATTCATAAGTCAATTTGTTCTGTGGCATCCAAGCTGTACATGTCATTTTGCAGTTTATTAATCTCTTCACAGATCTGTGATTCCATTGGAGAGAAAAACTCAATTAATAGTTTAATATATGCAAAACTCATTTCAAGATTGATCTTTTGCCATTTTGCTAAAAGATCTGGATAAGTCGTCCGATAGGTGGGCATGTTGAGTATGCGCAACCCACCAGGGATGACCTTAAGCCCAAAGTAAGCTTCCAGATGTAATCTTTGGCACTGGAACCATTTTAATTTATACAGTTGATTCTCCATTTGTCCAAACCTCTTTTTCACACACTGTTGTTTAACTTCATTCTCTAATACATCATATGAGAGAGGTTCTAATTTTTCAGTCGATAAAGGATTACTTTGAATATTTAAACAACTTTGCAGGCGCCTGCTTTTACGGAACCCGCCAATAGAGTCAATGCCAGTATTTGATTCTACATTCATAGTAACTCCTTCTGCTATGTCAGTCAACTCACATGACCAGTAAAACAGCAGAACAAAACAAGTAGAAGCTGACTGTAAAGTTGTGCTGTAACACCAAACTGTTCTATAAAAGAAAAACAATAAGGCACAACACCATGGTGATATCCAAGTAAAAATCTGACAGCAAACCAGAACTCTTTGAAGACACTTTAATGGAAAATTGATAAGCACTTTCACAATGCACAGATTGCTTCCTCAGACCATACATTCAGTAAAAAAATCAAACCACAATTTAAAACACCATTAATTAAGAAGTGACCAGTAGGAACACTCAGTTTAAAAACATATTAAACTGGGTTAAAGAAACATGGTATATAAATAGCAAATTGATTTAAACATCATTAAAACACCATTCTCTCTTTCAACACAGGTTTAAGGGGTAGTGTTTCATTCAGTCCAGTCCCGTTTTGTGCAGAAAGTTCTAAAATCCACCTAAGCTCTTTACCTTCAGTTTTATTTGTTAGGTCTCCCATTCACAAATTGTCTGCAACCATCTCTATAGCCATGAATTTAAACCAATGGTTGTCCACTTCACCTAGAATATGTTTCACTATATCATTATAAGTGTGCCCCTTACAGGCACAGTAATAGTGATCTCTAGCTCTTTCTCTTAGTTTTCTATTGGTTTTCCCTTCATAAAATTTTAAACATGAAACACATTGTGCAATATATAGGATATTTTTTGTATCACAGTTCGCCATAACCTAAAACATATATTCCTTGCCATTGTCATGATGCACAAACTTATTAGATGTGTAAATGTATTTACAATACAAGCACTTGCCACAAGCAAAGATACCCATACTACTAAAGCTATTATTACCTAGGGGCACCTTATTCTTCGGATAACAAAGCTGTTTTTTTAATATTTTTTTTAGTACTAAAATTAAGGACATCATTAAATGTAATTGGGGTATCTTATCTTCTGTTTCTTCATTAAGTGGAATTATTGGACCTACACCCACCTTTATTTATAAAAATAAAAAATGCCTTCAAAGAGTTCTGGTTTACTGTCAGATTTTTACTTGGATATCACAGTGGTGTTGTGCTTTACTGTTTTTCTTTTATATAACAATTTGGTGTTACAGCACAACTTTACAGTCAGCTTCTACTTGTTTTGTTCTGCTGTTTCCTAATGGTACGCATTCTAAAAATAAAAATAAATAAATAATGGGACTATGTGGGAAAAAGCTGTCCACATGGGAGGTGCAGGAGTTGGAACAGGTAATGGCTGAGATTCACAGACAAGCACTGCACACCTGCGCAGTGCTAAATAGTAAGTGACCTCAGGTGCAATGTGACCTGTAGCTGCTTAGATAAGCAATATGAGTTGACAGCATCAATAGTCTAAGAAAAGGGTTGCATAGTTAAGAGTCAAGCTATGTTACAGCGAGAAGTAGTATTAGGTACCAGGTGCTGTGGTGGAGTCATATGGGCAAAGTGTAAGTGTCCAGATTGTTGAACTTCATAGCAAGGGAAGGCAAACATGCCCAGGGCTATGTGCTCTCACATGTGTAACAAAGTGCGTTATTGCTACCACATGGACAGCAGCAGACAGCCCAGGAAAGGATGATATAAAATTACAACCTGGTTCATCATATAAATTAAGAGGGAAGGGGAAAAATGGAAAGTTAGAAAAGGAGGGAATAGCAAGATGAGGGAAAACACACAAGGACAGTGTGGATCATATGTGTATTGTTCCTAGTCAGCCACTGTAGTTAGATAGCACGTATATAAGTTTTAAGCACGTGCAAGAACAGCGTCATTTTGTACACACAGCCAGAGTGAATGCAGTCATGGAGATGTACATGTGAGTGTGTTTGAAGTAATGTGTGAATCAGTTAGCTTAAATACATATTCCAGTTACAGTATGTACAATAAATATCTTGAACCCATACACTGCTTTACTGTCTCTTTTGAATGCATGAGACAAGCGACATGGTGCCAGAATGGGATCCAGAATTGAAGCAACACACAAGCCATGAGGCACACAGTTAAAAGTGGAGGAATATACTGGAGTGAACTAAGAAACAGGTCATCAGTTATTCAAAGATACTTAAATTCATTTAAGTGATTTTTCAGTTGCCGAATGTGTGGTGAAGCACTCAAAACATTCAAAATAATTACTGAGATAAATGAAATGTCCAAAATTGTGACAGTCTGATAAAAGTATTTGGAATAAATACAAAAGTGTTTGAAATAACTTCCAAAATGTTTAAAATGTATGAAAAGGTTAAAACCACTGCACTTCTTTGCAATGTACTACTTTTTTACTTTAATTAAATCTATTCGAAGTGTCCGAAGTTTCTGGAATGTTCACAGTATTTGCAGTGCCAAAGTGAAGTCTTTTCAAAGTTATTGTTATGCATTTAAGAATAATTACAAGTACCTGGTCTATGCTTATATTTGAACGTATTTTGTTGTTATGGCAGAGGGATTTCATAGAACTGCACCTCTGGTGTTTGATAACAATATTGCTGAGAATTGGCGAGTGTTTGAACAAGAATATGATATTTTCATACAAGCTGCTTTTTCTAATAAAGGGGCATGCACAAAGGCATTCATACTTCTTAATTTAGCAGGCTTGGAAGCCACTGAGAGGGAATAGTCATTTGTGTATGCACCTGCCGTGTATGCAGGGGAGGGGGAGAACCAGCATATTGTCTCACAGACTGAAATGCAGGAAGACCCTGAGAGCTTAAAAAGTAAATTTAGAGAAATGTGTAATGGAAAGGCACACGTTTTATGCAAGAAATCAAAAGCCTGTGAAACATTAGCAGCATATGTTACCAACTTGAGAAATAAAGCTAAAATGTCCAGATTTGGTGATTTGCGAGATGAGCTGATAAAGGACAGACTTTGTGAGGTGTTAATAATGATGTAGTGCTTGTCTTTTTGGCTTTTCTCGGTTAGGGGTCGCCACAGCAGAACTCCAGTCCACTAATGATTGGCAGTAGATTTTCTATGGTGCCGAGTTGCCAGCCCAACGTCCAACCTTCACCGAAGGCATGCCCATTCACGCATGTCTTTCGGAGGGCACTCCACCGTGGGGAGGAAGAAGGCACTCCAGCCGAGAATCAAACAGGAGAATCTCTTGCTGTGAGACAACAATGCTATCGCTGTACCACCGCGGCTTGTTAATAATGATGTAGTAAGAAAGTTTTTGCTTCATGATAGTGATTTAATATTGAGCAAAGCCACAGAGATTTGTCAAATATATGAGCTTACAGAGAAGCACTCGAATATACTTATGAATGAGAAAAGCATACATACAGTAACTACCAGTGCGAATGTTGATAGTTTACAACAGAAAGCTAAGATGAAAAAAATATATAAGCCAAAGGGTGTGGCAGTACCCAGTTTCAACCATAAACTGAATGGGGCCACAGCACCTAATCTTATTGTTGGTTGTTATAATTGTGGGTGCAGCCATAAACCTAAATGAGAAAAGTGCTTAGCTTTTGGAGAGCAATGTCACAAATGTAAAAAGTGGAATCATTTCTAAAGGCTTTGCAATTCTAAAGTGACACATTCTTTTATTAAAAGAGATCATCCAAAGAAGGAAGTAAATCAGATAGAAAGCCGTAAGCAAACTTTTGATGGAGTCTCTGTGATTGATGAAAAACTGTTAATGCAGTAGATTATCAGTTGGCAGCCAAGGGTGAAATATTTTGTACTGTACAAATTAATGGGAAACGTGTAGAGCTTAAAGTAGGCACTGGATCCAAGTGCAATGTTATATCAGCACAAATGTTTGCCAAAGTGAAAGCTGGTGAGAAACTTGATTCAACAAAGTGTGCAAAACTAGTTGCTTATGGTGGTGAATAGATTCAAACTGATGGCACAATAGTTCTCACATGCCATTCTGCTGGTAACAGCTATGACTTGCAATTTTACCTAGTCAAAAGGCACGTGCAGTCACTGTTAGGCCTCAAAGACAGTTTGAGAATGGCACTGATTTCATCTAATAAGGAAGTCCACCATATAAGTCTGAATAACCATGATAGTTTTACACAGAATATTTTTTGTGACTATGTTGATATTTTCAAAGATGAGCTTGGTAAACTACCAGCCACATATTCCATGAAGTTAAACCATGAAGTAAGCCCAATTGTCAGACCAGGAAGGAAGGTTCCAGTAGCAATGCAGAGCAAAGTGAAAACAGCACTAGACAAAATGGTGAATTTAGGTGTGATAACTCCAGTAAAAGAACCAACTGAATGGGTATCCTCCATGGTTGTAGCTCATAAGAAAAGCTCAGATGATATTTGAAAATGTATTGATCCCAGAGATTTAAACAAAGTGCTTAAATGTCCTCATTATCTGATGTGCACAGTAGAAGAAGTAGCAGCTCTCATGCCAAATGCCACTATTTTTTCAGTCTTATATGCAAAAAGTTCATTTTGGCAAATTTCGCTGGATCACAAATCTTCATTATTAACTACTTTCAATACACCATTTGGAAGGTACAGATTCTTAAGAATACCATTTGAGATAAATTCTGCCAGTGAAGTATTTCAACATATGATGGAGCAATTTTTTCAAGTTATCCATGTGCTATCATAGTAGACAACATTATTATAGGGGGCAAGGGTGAAGACGAACATGATAGAAACATCAAGAAAGTTCTAGACCATGCACGTGAAATCAGTCTTAAACTGAATCCTCAGAAATATAAATTCAAGCTGAAATAAGTTACTTATGTGGGTCACTTGCTTACCAGTTCTGGCTTACAACCAGATCCATCTAAGCGAGCAGCAGTTCTTGAGATGCCAGTTCCAGACAATGTCACATATTTGCAACGTTTTCTTGGTATGGTCAACTATTTAGGAAAGTTCATCCCAGACCTGAGTGAGCTTTCAGCACTGTCATGTGAGTTGACATGCAAAAATATAAATTGGTCATGGTTGGAACAACACTAACGAGTATTTGACTTTCTGAAACAGAAAACTGCCAGTCTACCCATACTGAGATATTATGATGTTCACAAACCAGTTACTCCTTCATGTGATGCTTCTAAGTATGGTTTTGGTGCAGCATGTATTCAAGAAGGCATACCAGTAGTCTGTGCATCTGGAACTTTAGCCCAAACTGAGATGCAGTATGCACAAGCTGAAAAAGAGCTTTTGGCAGTAGTGTTTACATGTTCAAAGTTCCATGATTATATTTATGGCAAACCTGTTCAAATAAGATGAGGTGTAGGTGGGGAGGGTAGTGACAAATGGTTGTGGGGAGATAGAGGGAGAGGGAAAAGTAGCAAGGGCAGGCCAACATAAGATGTGGACACAGACAGAGGCAGAAGTGACACAAGAGAAAAGGATGACAGTGGATGCACATAGACTGACAGATGCCTAGTGATGGGGGGGCTGGACAGAAAACAAGGTATGGGAAATGACATATAAGGCAGAAGATCATCTGGATGGAGACTATGGTAGGGTACTTACTGGATTCCAGGTTGGCCCAGAGGCCAACCCATCCAGTCATTAGTCACCTCCATGACTGACATCACGTGCAAGTTCTATCACTGGTTATGCAATGGTTGAGGTCTGCCAATTGCATGATTCAACAAACCATGGCAGGGGGGTGCACCATGGTTTTGTGGTGGGCATCTAGCAGATTGCACCTTTTGGATGACACCATCCACTGCGTTTGATATCAGAAGACCACAGGTGACTCCTCTGGGCCACAATTAGAAAACAATCCCCTGCTACCCTCCTGAGAAGTGGCTGTAGAAGCTTCTGGTGAGATCTTTAAGTCAGCTTCAGTAGGTTGACCTCTATCTTCCTGCTGAGAGATTGACATGTTGACCACTGCTGACCCAACATTAAAGATAGCATCTGACATAGGCAAATGAGACTGGAGATCACTGCCACATCTCCTCCACAAACACAACCTGTCCTGCAAAAGGAAGAGATAAACATACCAACTAGTACACATGTATGTCACACATAAAATTGCTGCTGCTGCACAGTATAGTGGTGCACATGACATATACATACAGTTACTGGGAAAGGCAGTATTGCCTACTGTGACATTTCTCCATATAGGCATGATTTACTTTGGCTTCTGTAAAATAAAGAAGGAAGACTTCAGTAGACTGGTGGACCTGTTAATACAAAAGGGGAAAATAAGGCTTGTAGTACAGCTCTGACATTCACCCTCCCCCTAATCCCTGCCTTCAACTCTTAAAACAGGTCAGGGTGGCATCACCACATTTGACTGTATCAAGGCCAACACTGCTCACTAGAATAGCTGATGCCAGTGGTATCAGTCACTGCCTTGGCAAACTCATGTCAGGTACTCATGTTGTACAAAGGGCCATCATAATGGTCTAGTAGGCACCCCTAAAAGTCCATATGGAGGTATCATAAGAAAATCTTACTCTTCTTTGGACACCAGGCAGAAGTCCTGCTGTTTCCAGCACTTGAGCAATATCCATATCCATTCACACAGATTCACTTACAGAGCAAAATGGTAGCCTTGTGCAAATGGATACATATTTAGATGTCATGTGACATGCACTGCAGCACTACAGTGAGACATTACCAAATGTCTGACATGCAGAGGTAGGGTGTTACAAGCAACACAAGTTCCATGTGCAAGCACAATGTGCATATCTGTTCCTAGTCCTGGGACAAGTATGGTGGCACCAGTCAGCATGGATGGCTTGTTCCACTGCAATAGAAATTTAGAGACAAGAACATTAAGTGTCCTGACTTGCTAAGTGGCCTTTATTAGTGAGATGTAAAATATTGGCACAATCTTGTGGGAGAATACTTTAAGATGAACACCTCTGGAATCAGGTCTTTACAGATACAGAATACAACTATGGACTTTGAGAAAGGCATACTGAGGGAAGACAGACAAGACACCAAGTAAAGCACCCTTGTACTGCACTCAACATTCATGATGGATGGCAGTAACAGGAACAAGGAAGAAGTAATGTATGGTATGGAGCATAACCCAATAGCATGAGGCTATCACATACAGGTGTGGGAGGGTGCACCATAAAGTAAAAATACACATATGGAAGGAAATGTCACACAGGGTACAGTGGACCATGAACACAGTATGAAACATGGCAATGCATTTTAGGTGGAACAGTGTATATTTAGATCACTAGAGGGGTTCAACATAAGGATGCAGAAAGGAGTTTCTGCAGTATGTACAGGAACTGGGAAGCATGGCCACAGCATTACAGTGGACAGCTAACTAGCCACAAAAATGGGAAAGGACCACTAGACATATATACAGGCCATCCACAGGAGGTCACCCACACATTCTGACTAAAATGTCTAACTTACAGGTGTGCAGGTCTTGCCACAGGCCTATGACAGAGGGAACAGCAGGAAAAGTTCATCACCTAGGACAATGAGGTATTTCTGCAGGCTCTCTATACACATGGCATGCACATTTTGGGCAAGCATAACATGAACATGGTTTATTTGGACCACGTGTGGCAGGAAGTGGTGCAGAATATCAACAATGTGGGCAACCATAATCAGTCTGTGAAGCAGATGCAGAGGAGAGCAACTGATATGATACTGCATGTCAAGAACAAAGTATGGGAAATTACCAGGAACATATTCTTCACAGGGCTGCACCACTGATGCAGACGTTTCTCACAGAAGCAGAAGCATTTATAGTGTCCCTGTCTGGGGAGGGGGAGCAGATCCTCATATCCAGTTTGGGCTTGGATGTGGGAGCTAAGCTGACAATGACCACACAAGTGACTGTAGGGGATGAACCAGGTTAGAAATTGTGATGATAAGAGGTATTGCCAGCCATGCCAGGAGAAGTAGGGCAGTGGATGTATAACTTATGCCAGCACAGCTAGCTGGAATTTTGTACATAATTATATGTCATTTGTGTATCAAATTGATTTGTACAAATGCTTGTGCTGCAAATGTATTTGTGAGGTTTGCTTGTGTCAAAAAGTATCAACAGTGCGCCCTGCTGAAAGGAAATGTACATGTATTATTGTAACTGAATTAAATATATATGCTTTAACAGCATATACTGAATAGGAAGAGTTTAATCCACCTAACTTTGAAAAATATTATTGAAATTAAATTACTTTATGGGTTAAGCCATAAAGATGTTATCCCACAGTTTTGAATGGAGCCAGAGATGCAATGTCTGTGCAAGAGAATAGGCTATAACTCCTGTAGGAAGAGTGGAATGGTTTTATGGTTTTATGACTTCCAGCAACTGCACCACATGTGAGTAAGGATCTTGTGTGTATATTATTGACATGTAGGAGCCAAAATTCTGGCAGCTTCTAGTGTTGGTGATAACATGGGAAACAGAGTCAGATGACCAGATGGGTGTGATGTCATTCTGTAAGCCAGAAATAATATTTAGATATTCGCAGGAGATTGCTCTAAGCATTGTGTATGTTGTCTTGGATCTGATAACGTGGACCACTCACCCATTTGCCTTGCTCCTTTCAGTAAGTAGGAATGGTAATTATTTAGATCAGTTAGGAAAAGATAATGAGACTATCTAAATACTGTTTTTCTATATCTGCATGTTACTTTGCATTGGTGCTATTTTTAGTATTTCATGTTCTAAAACTCTGCTGTTTACTGTAAATAGATATTTAGTATTTTCTTGTTCTTTTATTATTTATTATTAAATATATTTAAACTTTTCATTGTGGCCAGTCCTTTTTAGAAAGTATTTAAGCTTTGAGCATACTTGCATATATTTATTTGGTAATAACTCTAGCCACTCGTAAAGGCCTTGCTGTTTGGTGAACATTACTATTTGTATTAATATTAATTTCACTCAATATAATTGGATACCTCTTTAAGAGCCTTATAGTAACTGACTGGTGGCAGTGAATCTACCTTATAGTTGGGGCAAAGTTGGTAGACTGGGTAATCTGTGCCAGTTTTCCCAGGTGTGTGTGTGTGTGTGTGTGTGTGTGTGTGTGTGTGTGTGTGTGTGTGAAACTTAAATTTCAAGGAGTGTATGTGTCAGCAACCTGGAGCAAGGACACAAAGCACTGGTTTCACAGAGAGGGTGCTGGAGGACTTAGCTTTGACACTCAGATGAGGACATTACCCTACAGCTTTGCCAGTGGGGAGTCTTCCTGGTGACCTGGAGGGAGACAGATAGAGATATCCAGACACCAGCTGAGTGTGTGCCCCGTGTGCTCTTAAGGAAATTTGTGACTGATGCAGAGAGGTGGAAATCCAAGTGAATGTCCCTCTCTAGTGTCAGTGGTGAGAATTCAGGCTCCTTGATTACTGGCCCAGAGTGGGGATGTCACAGTAATATTCAATACATCTCTGTAATGTACACTGCACTGCATGTGTGGCAGGACTTGCATCAAGAGGTTTCTGCACATCTGTCATACAGATATCTCTGGGCTGCTTCCGCCCACCTTGGATAACAAGGTATGTATGTATGTATATATGTCTGCATATTTTATTCACATATTGTGTCATCTACCAGTATGTCTGCCACAGGGGGGAGGCACTCATATGTTTGAGTGCTGCCAAGTGTATCTTGTGTTTATTCTTTCACAGGTTGTACTGGTGGAGGGTCTGGCACATGCCTGATAGTAGCACACATGTGGCTGCTACTTATGGCAACAATCATGAAGTACAGTTTGATACACAGTGGCACTGTAAGTAACACTATCATGGAAGGGCTGCTGTGGCAGGACAGCCCCCAGTCTCATCAGTGTTTGGTGAGTGTCCTGTAATTTTGCTCCCCACCCTGCTACATGGAAGTCCCCAGCCCACATTGCATTTGTGAACTGTATTGCCTCTAATATTCACTTACATTCCCTAGGACAGAAGCATGACGGTTTGTAGTGCTGTGATGATGTTAGATTTGTCCCTAACCTGGATGCAGCTCTTGGAATAAATCAGCAGATATGCAGGTCAGTGATCGAGGCACTGACATCTACTACCCTCAGTAGTGCATAATGAGTGTGCTGCATGATCAACATCTTCATGGCATGCATGATGACACCTGTGCAGTGACATGGAATACAGGGACATGGAGAAGACAGTACTACTCAGGTCACCAGTGGTTGATTTTGTTTTGATAAGGCACATGGTAATTGCTGTCTGATCTGCCTCAGCTGTCTGTGTGGCTGCCTACAGGGTGAACATACCCAGATGACACACCAATTCTTCCTGAAACATCATTATCAAGATCACATAGCCCACCACTCAATTATGGCAGTAGAACAAAAGGGCTGTGACTTCCCACCACTGGCAACAGTAATCAAGGAGCCTCAATCCTCACCACTAGCACCAGTGGGAGATGTACATTGGGAGGATGACAAGTACACACACAGTAAAGTGCAATTTCCCTTAAGAGCACACAGAGACCACAGTCAGTCTGGGGCTGTTTTTTTCCTCTTTCTCCAGATCGCTAATAAGACTCCCCACTGGCACAGCTATAGAGTTGTGATCTCAGCTGAGTGGCCAAGCCAAGACCTCCAGCACCCTCTCTGTCAAACCAGTGCTTTGTGTCCCTTCATAAATAGCTCACACACACACACACACACACACACACACACACACACACACACACACACACACACACACGCACACACACACTAGGAAAGGCTGCCACCAGCCACGCCCTTATCAGCTACTTTAAGGTCCTTAACAAAGGGTGTCCAATCTTGCTATGTATTGTTACTATCAATATAAATGGTAGTTTGATCAAGTGCAAGGGTATTAGGAGTGGCCCACAGTATCACCAAATAAATAAGCAAGTACTCTTAGAACTTAAACATGTCTCACACATATCAGCCACAATGAAAGGTTTAAATATATTTAATAATAAGTAATAAAATAACAATAAAATACTCAGTAAATAATCAGTTGCTTCAGAGTTCTAAATCACAGGAAATATTTAAAACAACATTGCAGGACAGTCTCAAATAAATAAAGACAAGATCTAAGCTATACTCCACTATATTCCTGACTGTATCTAACAGAAATTACTGTACCACTAGTTAACTTACTTACAGAGCAACAAGACAGATGTGGTGAGTGGATGTTCTTGTCAGGTCAAAGACAAAATACAAAATGCCCAGTCTCTCTCTCAGAGAGTTCTTTAATTAATACCTCAAATGTTACTGCTGGGATAGCTTGTCGAATGACATCACTTCTTGTCATCTGACTCTATCTCAGGTGAAAGCCCCTAGTGGGTGCACCTGGTAGCATTCAGCATCTACCTGTGAAAATACATAGACCTCCGATCTTTTGGCAAATGGTGGAAGTCATAAAATAATTTACATTCCTCTACATTTAAAGACAATGCAAAAAACTTCTAGCTCTAGACATTATGTCTCCTGTTGCACTGAAACTGAAAGATAACATTACTTTTTATGGGCCAGCCATAAATTAATTCAAGCTCAACTATTCTTCTGAAGTTAACTTCTTGTGTTGCAGTTTCCATTGTTAAAATATATACATCTAAACAGTTACGATAGTGTATATACATTTCTGCTCTGTAATTTATAAAATATCTCTTCAGAACATATCTGTACAACATGACATACGGTTCTAATACATCTGTTGCACAAGCATCTTACATGAAGCATGTTGACATTCACAAATGACACATAACCATTTACAAAATTCCAGACAACTGTGCTGGCAGTGTCTCTTTTTGTTACACTTCTATAAAAATCATGTTAATATTCACAAATGACATATAATTATTTACAATATTCCAGCTAGCTAGGCTGGCAATATCTCCTTTCATGACAAGGGCAATAAAAGAAAGTCATATGGAACAAAGGTTGTTAACTAAAGTCATAGTGGAGAACTGTGAAAAGGGGAAGAATCTAAGTATGGCATTGATTGACTACAAAGAAGCATTTGATAGTATCCAACATTCATGGATAAAAGAGTGCTTAAAAATGTATAAGATACACCCTGCATTGATTGAATACATTACAGTGACCATGAAACAGTGGTAGACCTTTTTGAAATTAAGCCATGATAAAGGACATATTATTATTCCAGGTATAAATATTCAAAGGGGGATATTCCAAGGTGGATCTCTGTCACCGCTGCTATTCCTGCCTTGCCATTAACCCATTAAACTGTCTACATAACAGCTTAGGCCATGGCTATAATTTGGTTCCTAAAGACTTCTCATCTTGTCTTTGTCGATGATTTAAAACTGTATAGCTCATCAGACGAGGAACTGAAAGCACAACTGAAAGTTGTCAACATTTTTTCAGATATATGAGAATGTCATTTGGTCTTGATAAATGTGCAAAAGCAATATTTAAAGCAGGAAAACTACATCACCAAGAAAACATCAATTTGGGACAAGAATGTGATATAAAAGAACTTGAACAAGAGGGAGTGTATAAATATTTGGGAATTGCTGAAGGATCAAAAATAAAACATGAACAAATGTGAATAAAACCTAGTAATGAATACTTTAGAAGACTTAAATTAATCTTGAAAAGAGCGTTGACATCTAGGAACAAAATTCCTGTATGGGCCTCCTTGAAACTGATTAATGTATAGATCTGCAATCATAGTACTGCACACATATCTGCTGACCTCACAAGACCCAAATGTAGTGAAAGTTTTGAAACATGAGGAGAATAAATCTAAGATGACTTCCTTGCTTAGTCTAACAGAAGCATATCGGCATCAAACAAGAATTTAAATCAAACCACAAGTAGATAAAAATCAGGCAGCAACTGAATGTGCTAAAAACAAAAGAAAGAATATAAGGTGAAGTACCAGATCAGAAGGCAAGAAATGTGGAAAATGCATAAATATACAGTGGATATAAAAAGTGTACACACCCCTGTTAAAATGCCAGGTTTTTTCATATAAAAAATGAGACCACAATAAATCATTTCAAAACTTTTCCCACCTTCAATGTGACCTATAACCTGTAAAATTCAATTGAAAAACAAACAAATCTGTTAGGGGAAAAAATATAAAAAATAAAAAATAAAAACTGTGCAATAAGCTTGTTGCATAAGTGTACACACCCTTAAACTAATACTTTGTTGAAGCACCTTTTGATTTAACTACAGCATTCAGTCTTCTTAAGTACACACCTGCCATCAATTAAAGAGACTCTGATTAACCCCAAATAAAGTTCAGCTGTCCTAGTAGGATTTTCCTGACATTTGCTCAGTTGCCTGCTACAGCAAAAGGCATGGTTCACAGAGAGCTTACAAAGCATCAAAGGAATCTCATTATTGAAAGGTATCATGGAACACAGTGAATTCAGCTGTCCTAGTAGGATTTTCCTGACATTTGCTCAGTTGCCTGCTACAGCAAAAGGCATGGTTCACAGAGAGCTTACAAAGCATCAAAGGAATCTCATTGTTGAAAGGTATCATGGAACACAGTGAAGACAGTAATCAAAAAGTGGAGAAAATATGGGACAACAGTGATGTTGCAAAGAACTGAACGTCCCTCCAAAATGATGAAAAGACAAGATGAAAACTGGTCAGGGAGGCTGCCAAGTGACCTACAGCAACACTGAAGGATCTGCCAGAATTTCTGGCAAGTTCTGGTTGTGTACTGCATGTGACAACAATCTCTCATATTCTCCATATGTCTGGACTATGGGGTAGGGTTGCATGACGGAATCCTTTTCTTACACAGAAAAACATCCAGGCCCAGCTAAAATTTGCAAAACAATACATCAAGTCTCCCAAAAGCATGCGGCAAAATGTGTTATGGTCTAATAACACCAAAGATGAACTTTTTGGGCACAATTCCAAAAGGTACATTTGGCGCAAAAACAATACTTCACATCACCAGAAGAACACCATCCCCACAGTGAAGTATGGTGGTCGCAGTACAATAGTTTTGGGGTTGCTTTTCTTTAGCTGGAACTGGGGCTTTAGTCAAGGTGGAGGAAATTATGTACAGCTCCAAATACCAGTCACGTTTGGCCCAAAACCTTCATGCGTCTGCTAGAAAGCTGAAGATGAAGAGGAATTTCACCTTTCAAGATGACAATGACCCTAAGTATACATCTAAATCAACAAAAGAATGGCTTCACCAGAAGAAAATTTAAAGTTTTGGAATAGCCCAGCCAAAGTCCTGACCTAAATCCAATAGAAAATTTGTGGGGTGACCTGAAGAGGGCTGTGCACAACAGATTCCCTCACAATCTGACAGATTTGGAGCACATTTTCAAGTAAGAGAGGGCAAATATTGCCAAGTCAAGATGCACCATGCTAATCAACTCCTACCCAAGAAGGCTGAATGCTGTAATTAAATCAAAACATGCTTCAGCAGAGTATTCGTTTAAGGGTGTGCACACTTATGCAACCAGCTTATTGTACGTTTTTTATTTTTCCCCTAACAGATTTGTTCATTTTTCAATTGAATTATACAGGTTACAGGTCACATTATAGGTGGGAACAATTTTGAAATGATTTATTGTGGTCTCATTTTTTATATCACAATAACGTGGCATTTTAACAGGGGTATGTACACTTTTTATATACACTGTAGTTGCAAGTATAGAAAACTTCTGGAAGAACCTCATGTTGGTCAGGATCGAATGCAGGAATGGTTAAAGAGAGGAGTATTCAAACTAAGAGATGAAGGTTAATATTGGCGAGCCAAGATAGTGGGCTATGTACACATTGGTTTACAAAGTCCATTGAACATGTGGGAGAAACAGACAAATGTAGGGTTTGTAAAACAGAATTGGAAACTGTTGCACACATCTTCACTGGGTATGACATACTAATGGTAGAAGGACTGTATACTGAAAGGCATAATAATGTGGCAAGACTGCTGCACTGGGGATTGTGCAAACATTGTGGTAATGAAGTGGCTGAAAAACACTGGAAACATGAGCTACAAAACATCATAGAAAATGATGGTCTACATCACATGGGATCACCCATCAGCAACAGTTCAAATAACAGATGCTAGAAAATCAGATATAGTGGTCCATGAAAAGAAGACAAAATTAGCATTGATCATTAAAATTGCCACACCCAGTGACTAAAGTGTCCTGCATACAGAGAGACACAAACTCATAAAATATTAGGATTTGCAGGCAGAAACAAGAACAATGTGGAAGAAAGATACCCAGACAGTTCCAATAGTAGAAGGAGCAACGGGGTCTTATAAAAAAGAACCTACAATTGTATTTAGATATGTTACCAACACATGTAGCCCCATACAAACTGCAGGAGTCATTACTGGGCACATTGCAGGTGCTGCAAAGAGCCCTTTGGCTGACATTAAAGATTGAAAAAATAGTAATTTCATGAACTTTAATCATACTTTGAATAAGGAATGGGGTCCATTCTCGTCATGATATTAGAAACTTAAAATATTTGGAGAAATTAAAAGGGGGAACCCACCACTCCTGTGCATGGTCACTCTCATATTGCTGGGTGCCAATGTGCCTCACTCTTCTCATCTGAGATGCCTCACCAGGACACACCCTTTTGCTCCAGTAGTTCTGCAGTTTCGATATTCCCTGTGTACAGATGGAGGACCATGACTACACTAGGCTATCATTCAGGTTACTGATGCCATATGTCTGTTGATTTCTGACATGGAAACCCCAACTTGGTGCATGCATGTTTCTGCAGTTCTGTGCCATCCATGCAACAGACTGTATTAAGTCACAAAATTGCAGGCCCCCACAATACATGTATCAATGTTTGCAACTTGGTAGTTCCATCTCACAACTGGAGGATGTGATCCCTGACTCCTATCAACCTACCACTAGGGTTGCATGATTGCCATAATCATCTGCCATGACTCTAACCCATATGATAGTGTTGTTATCACTTCTCATTGTGTCCTCCTCACCTATGCTTTGATCTGCCCCACCAGATGAATACATGAGTGACCACAAATACTTTCCCTGTTTTATCCCACAAGCCCAAATTAAAATAAATAAGAATTGAGGTGGCAAGGCTAGAAATGATTTACCTGATCAAGTCGCAAATAACAACCTACAAACCTATGATGACTGAAACATGGATGGTGGACTGAGGCTACATTGCTTGGATCTGTGCCACTGCCCACCACCGTGAAAAAAGATAATGGACATGGTTTATGTTGCTTGGATCACCACTAACTGTTCTTGTACTAAACATATTAAAGTGAAAAAGGGCACACAAATATGAATCATTAAACAATTCACTAAATGTCACTTGGCCACAAGATCTCTAAGAAATATGCACTGGTGTTCTACCCAAGAATAGGTTACACACTAAACACACCACTGAACAGAGTGTATGGCCCAGGACCACAAACCACTTTCTCACCACACTCTCTGGGTTTCAGTGCATTCCTATACTTATTTATATATGGCAACTGAAGTTTGAATAAACCTTTACATTAAAAAACACAAATGCAGAAATACACACACTGTGTCACTGTCTTTCCACACACACACACACACACACACACACACACACACACACACACACACACACACACACACACACACACACACACACACACACACACACACACATTAATTTTCAGGGAAGGCTGGTAATATTCTCCAGTGTTGTAGCTTTCTGTCCTGGTCCAAGGTCATAAACTGAAACCACCCCAGATTACATAAAGGTAGCTCTTAATCACTATTTCAGTCTTGTTAATAAGATAATTATAAATGCAAATGATAATGTGTCACACACCAGTCTGACCAATTACAGGAGTATGTCAGCAGCTTGTAACCATATAGAAATAACTACCCTGTTAACAATTAATAAGTAGAGACAACCTGGCACAAGCTTTTTAAAAAGAGAGCAACTAGCGATGCTTTAAGAAATAATGAGTTAAGCAGTATAGCCAACAGTTAAACAGAAAAAAATATAAAGCTGTACAAGGAATGGAAAAATAATCCTTTTGAACAATGGAAAAATAATCATTTTGAACAAATGGATTATAAGAAAGAAAAACAACTTACAATTCACACATCTTTTCATGCCACTGAAAAAACATATTGATGACATACATTGTATAGAAATAGGTCACATGTTCTCACACATTTCATGCCACAGAAAAACACTCATATTGTAGATTAAGTCACATATTTTAATTTATGCACTGCGGACTTTACGAGAACAAGGTGCTGCTCACATATCTGTTACAGTCTGATTCTGGCATATTTATTCTCAGACATCACAATGACTACTCCCTGCTCACACCCTAACTTCTGTAAGTATGGTATTATCTGATTTATTTTTTTCCTGTGTTATCTATATCATGGAGAAGCAACCACAAACGACCAGCAAAATGCGATGGTAAACCCAGATAATGATAAATCCTTTATTTATCAAAACAACATATCTGAAAATATGTCAAATTGTTTAACCAGACTGGTTTCGGCCTCTCAGCCTTTTTCAATGGTAAACAAAAACATTTTTGTTACATGCATCTAGTATGCACCCTTACCACACCATCCGCAACATACCAAAATCACAATTCATGTGCATGAAACGCATATGCTCATCGGGGGAGGATTTCGAAATAGCTAGGAATGACTTATGCTGTAGGTTTAAACATAGGGGATACAAAATGAGGGATATCTCTTTGGCCAGCGAATGGAGTAATTCACTGGATAGGCAAACATTATTACAATATAAGAAATTGGATAACAAGGATCAGGATTCAACAATAAGGTTTGTCATTACATACGGCAGGAATTATCAGCTGGTCAGGGACATTTTGAATTCCAATTGGAATATATTGATGGCACATGATGAATTAAGAACATTACTAGGCACCACATGTCATATGTCTTTTAGAAGGGGTAAAACTCTAGGGGGGTTGTTTTCCCACTACAAACACAAGGAAGGAGGAGGAGCTATCTATCAACAAACTACCTTAACAGGAGATAGACTTATAGGAACTTTTCCTTGTGGCCATTGTAGTTCATGTTCCCAGGTCTATACGCTGAAGGAATTTTCTAGTGCTAATACTAAACGTGTGTACCAGACCAGGGTTTTTGCTAATTGCAGCACTATATTGGTTATATATTTAGCCACATGTCAGTGTCAATCATTTTATGTGGGCCAAACATCTAGATCCCTCCGAATATGTATGACAGGACACAAGAGTGACATCCTAAATAAAAAAGAAACTAATGCCTTGTATAGACACACCATCAAACATTCCAATGCACAATTTAAGTTCATGGTTATTGACAAAATTGTAGGGGATCGCAGCCATCAGCAGGGTTGGCACTCTATTTTGAATAAAAAGGAACAATATTGGATTACCAACCTTGGGGCACTTTTTCCTCCAGGCTTGAATGACCATCTATAACAGAGTCATTTGTCTGTTTTTTTTGGTACATTTATTTACATTGATATATGCAGTATATTATTTTATGTTGCTTTCTCTTAATGTTGGCATTTTTTATGTTGGTTTATTAATTTATAATCTTGGCAATTGTGTAGTCTTAGTGACTAGGGTGATCAATTTATATTTCAGTGCTGAGATGTAATTACAAAATCACCTTATTATACAATTACTGTAATTTTTGAACTTAATTGTCCAGTAGTGTCCTCTCATAATTTATAGTTAGGCTATAGTTGAGGCTTTATGTTGGAGTATTAATATAATTATGAAGTATTAGTATTATAATAAGTATTTTGCATATTCATTCACACTTTTTTATAGTGTCATGGAGTAACTTCATATTTCATCATTATTATATATTCTTTATTCTTTTCTCTATGAATTACTCATTACTTTGTTTTCTATATGTATTTGTACATCCCAACCACTAGGTTGGGCCATACCAACAGTTTGATGTCTAGCAGGGAGGACTATAAATAGAACTAGTACCAGTTCATTTTCAAAAAATTTTTTTGTTCACCATTGAAAAAGGCTGTGAGGCCAAAACCGGTCTGGTTAAACAATCTGACATATTTTCAGATATGTTGTTTTGATAAATAAAGGATTTATCATTATCTGGGAATACCAGCGCATTTTGCTGGTTGCTTGTGGTTGCTTCTACTTGGTTTGACTGTGCATGCCGTCCTTGCGAAGCATTTCAGTTTAATCTATATCATGGCCCATAGTTATGTTTCTGCTCTTCATTCCATGACTGTGTGCCCTGATCCTTGGCTACCTCTGCTGCTATAGTGAGCTTTGTTGATTTGTTTCCTTGCTGCTGTAGGTGTCTTTGCAGAGGCATGTTGTACAACCATGACACAAAAAAATGGTAATTGTTCACAATCGATTGGCAAGTGCTGATTGCACCCCTTAGCAACCTGCATGAGGGACAGTTGGCACAATTGACCAACCCAAGTTAGTTTTGGCAGAACAACCTTATTTTTTACATTTCTGAACCATTTTACCATGTTTAGCATCATGTTTTGCATAAGTATTGTGCCTCATTTGCATTGCGAACCTCATAAACTACATACCATGTCTTTTTTACCATGACGTGGCTGTGCCACTTGAATCATGTCCTTCTTTTTCATTTTCACCACCATTAGTAGATTATGCAAAACTATGTACTGTTTACGAATCCCAGCCAGTATCTCAGATTTATTTTTAGTTTCAGTGAGTTTTTTTCTTTGATCCTTTAGGGAATGAATCTGAGCTTTGGCTGGCTAAGATCTACCTGCAGTCAGCTGGACATATAAGCGAATTTAAGTACACTCTTATCTGCACTTTTTCATATAGTACTGCATTTTAATTTTTTTCACTGAATATTAGTTGAATTGAAAATTGTGGTCTCTGTGTCTCTACAGAGAACTTGTTAGAAGTTAGCCATTGGTAGCAGTAGGGGATAGTTACATTTCATTGATATTCTGTATTTAGCTCCTAGCCTAAAGGGTTTGTCTTGTCATATAAGTGTTACATCTTGTGTTATTTCTGCTAAAGTATCTGAGCTTTGGCTGGCTAAGATCTACCTGCAGTCAACTGGATTTATAAGCGTATTTAAGTACACTTTTATCCGCATGTTTTCATATAGTACTGCATTTTATTTATTTTTTTCACTGAATATTAATTGAAGTTAAAATTGTGGCCTCTGTGTCTCTACAGAGAACTTGTTAGAAGTTAGCCATTGGTAGCAGTAGATGGTAGTTTCATTTCATTGATATTCTGTATTTAGCTCCTAGCCTAGAGGGTTTGTCTTGCCATATAAGTGTTACATCTTATATTTCTGCTAAAATATCTGAGATTTGGCTGGCTAAGATCTACCTGCAGTCAACTGGAGGTATAAGCAAATTTAAGTACACTTTTATCTGCACTTTTTCATATAGTACCACATTTTTTTTCACTGAATATTTATAGAATTGAAAATTGTGGTCTCTGTGTCTCTGCAGAGAACTTGTTAGAAGTTAGCCATTGGTAGCAGTAGCGAGTGGTTTAATTTCACTGATATTCTGTATTTAGCTCCTAGCCTAAAGGGTTTGTCTTGCCACATAAGTGTTACATCTTGTGTTATTTCTGCTAGAATATCTGAGCTTTGGCTGGCTAAGATCTACTTGCAGTCAACTGGACGTATAAGCAAATTTAAGTACACTTTTATCTGTACTTTTTCATGTAGTACTGCATTTTATTTATTTTATTTCACTGAATATTAATTGAATTGAAAATTGTGGTCTCTGTCTCTACAGTTGATTCCCCATCCTCCCTCCCTGGTCTTGCTTTGGTGTTAATCTTGGTGGGTTTGAAATTGCCCGCACCTTTTGTAAATTTGCATTTGGATACTCTTTCTGGGCCCATCTCATTTGCTCACTCAGATGAGTGCAGTGAGATCATATTCTGATTTCAGGCACTCCTACTAGTCCCATCTCTTCAGCTGTATCCACTGTGTACAAAGAGAGAATTTGAGAAGGACAACCACTGTAGCCTCTTAATCCTGCTTTGTTCCCTCTTCCCTCTTTCAAAAAAAAAAAAAAAAAAAAATATATATATATATATATATATATATATATATATATATATATATATATATATACTTTATTCAGCTGTTCTTATTGTTACTGTCTTAGTTTGCTGTTCTGTGTGCTGTTATCTGTTCAGTTGCTCTTACTCTGCACTTATTATTGCTTGTTAGTAGCCTTCTAATTTACTGCCTCCTGCACTTGTTTTTAGTCATTTGTTAATTTAATTACATTTATTTAAACTGTATTTGCCGTAATATTGCTACACACTCAAGTGTGCTAGCCTGCACTGCATTTGAATTGTATTTACTGCTGTTTTAGCTGCTTTTCTGTAAAAAAAAAAATCTAAGCTTGTTTCCTGTCTTTCCTGTAACTAGTCTAGTCCAGATACAGACTTGCTGTATCCAGACTGTTGGTAAGCTTCTGAGCCCCCCCTCCAAGCCTTTCTGTCTTGGAGGGAAGCCGTCTAGCTCATCAGTGGGAGTGGTAAGCACTAGGTAGTCTATTTACCACAAGGGGAGTAGGTTTTGGCCCAGAAATTGTAGTTTATTGGCCGTTTGGGCAGTTTTTCCATCTCTTTCAACTTTCTGGTTTAAAAGCCTGCATTTGCATTTGTTCGCTGCCTTTCCTGTAACTAGTCTAGTCCAGGTACAGATTTTCTGTATCCAGGACTCTTTGTAAGCTTCTGAGCCCCCAAAGCCTTTCTGTGTCAGAAGGAAGCCTTCTAGCTTATCATTGGGAGTGGTAAGTACTAGGTAGCCTATCTACCACAAGAGGAATGGTTTTTGACCCAGAAATTGTAGTTTATTGACCATTTGGGCAGTTTTTCCATCTCTTTCAACTTTCAGGTTTAAAAGCCCACATTTGTGCTTGTTTCCTTCCTTTCTTGTAACTAGTCTAGTCCAGATACAGATTTGCTGTATCCAGACTGTTGGTAAGCTTCTGAGCCCCCCAAGCCTTTCTGTGTTTGAGGGAATCCTTCTAGCTTATCAGTGGGAGAGGTAAGCACTTGGTAGCCTATCTACCACAAGATGAGTGGTTTCTGGCCCAGAAACTGTAGTTTTTGGCCGTATGGGTAGTTTTCCATCTCTTTCAACTTTCTGGTTTAAAAGACTGTGTTTGTGCTTGTTTCCCATCTTTCCTGTAACAAGCCTAGTCCAGGTACAGATTTCCTGTATCCAGGACTGTGTGTAAGCTTCTGAGCCCCCCAAGCCTTTCTGTGTTGGTGGGAAGCCTTTAGCTTATCAGTGGGAGTGGTAAGCACTAGGTAGCCTATCTACCGCAAGAGGAGTGGTTTCTGGCCCAGAAATTTTAGTTTATTGGCCGTTTGGGCAGTTTTTCCATCTCTTTCAACTTTCTGGTTTAAAAGCCCAATGTTTGCGCTTGTTCCCCATCTTTCCTGTAACTAGTCTAGTCCAGGTACAGATTTGCTGTATCTAGGGCTGTTTGTAAGCTTCTGAGCCCCCCAAGCCTTTCTGTGTTGGTGGGAAGCCTTTAGCTTATCAATGGGAGTGGTATGTACTAGGTAGCCCATCTACCACAAGAGGTGTGGTTTTTGGCCCAGAAATTGTAGTTTATTGACCATTTGGGCAGTTTCTTCATCTCTTTCAACTTTCTGGTTTAAAAGCCCACATCTGCGCTTGTTTCCCACATTTCCTGTAACTATTCTAGTCCAGATACAGATTTGCTGTATCAAGGACTGTTTGTAAGCTTCTGATCAGTGCCAAAGTCTGTTCTTTAACTTTTCCCTCTGCTAGTTTAGCACTTTACCAGAATTCTTGTAGCAATTATTGCAGTACACAAAAGTGCTACCAGCACTAAATGTTCTACAATGAAACAGCGCCAGTACTTATTAATCCCCACCCCTCCAGACATGTCTAAAGGTCAGTTCCCTGTGCTTTCCCCTATTAACATGGTGAACTTGGGCATCCTGAAGAAATGTAGCAACTGACTCATGTAAAGTGACAACCCTCGCCTCTTATCCCCCAACACTCAGACTTGTGAGAGATGCACTTATATATCCAAATTGGAAGCTACGCACTCTCCAGCCAAGACTGGAATAGCTGGTCAAGAGGAGAAGGTCAACACTTGCACCACACCACATGGAACACATAGCCCTCCAGAACACACACCAGCATTGCCTTCACATAAAAACACAAACCACAAACAAACCTTTGCTGAGGCTCTCAATAAAAATCTAACAAAACAACAGAGACCTCCAAGGCAGAAACACACTTGACCACTGCAACACAGCACTAATCACTAGACACATAACTCTGCTAAACTGTGTGCCACTCAACCAAAGCCCCTGAGGCAAAACAGCATGCCCAACACACTAGTCATATGTGACTCAATTGAGAGGCACACTGAAGTCCCACTCAGTAGGTTGAATAAGGAGAATGTAACAGATAGCTGCCTGTCAGGTGCCAGGATTCACCACATAACGCATGCACTCAGGTCCCTCAGCAACAGGTACAAATATGACTCTGTCATTGTACATGTGGGTGTGAATGACCTGAGACATACCTCCCTGGACTATATGAAAGGAGACATGGAGGAGCTCTCGGATTATGTAGCCCAGACGAGTATGACCCTAGCCCTGAGCAGCATCATACCATCACCCAGAATGATAATTCAGTACAAGCAGAAAATTATTGATTTCAACAACTGGCAAAGTTTCTGGTGTCATTCTAAGGGGATCCCGTATCTGTCTGCCTGGGATGACATGATTGATAGACCTTGATGCTTTGCCAGAGATGGCCTGCATCTGTCACCCCTGGGGTTCTGGATACTGGCCAAGGCTCCTGCTGCCCCTATAGTGCCTTTTTTAGGCGATGTTCCAAAGGCCAAATTACCACCGTAACAGCTACAAATAAATACCATTTGAGGGTCATGCTGCTCAATGCTAGAAGTCTAAATCTCAAAATGCACTCGCTCGAAATACTCCATAAAATGGAGAACATCGACATTGGTGTGCCAGAGACCTGGTTCAAGGCAGCAGAAAGCACCCCTGCACTACCAGGCTACAACTCATTCCACACCTTTCGGCCCCAGAACTTGGACTGAAGCTACAAAGGCGGTGGTGTTTCCATATTCATAAAGGATGCGCACACCTCCAGACTAGTAGCCCAACATAATGCATCTGAGATACTTCAGGTGCAGCTAACATTGGGTAAGACAGCGATTCAGGTTATAGTCTGCTATAGGTCCACACCCATTTCCCAAGATTCACACTCCACATTCTTAAGCACCCTGGAGAATATTTAGGGTCCACCCTAAAACTGTCCTGCTAGGCGACTTCAACTACCCCTCCATTAACTGGGAAAACTACTCATGTAGCAATACACTTGCCCAATGCTTTCTGGAATTCATTAATTCCAATGCCTTGGACCAACTCATTCTTACCCCCACTAGAGGTAGCAACATCCTTGACCTGGTCATTACTAACATGGGTGAATGTTGCTCTACACCAGTAGTCTACTCCTCCCTGGTTAGATCCGATCACAAGCTAATCACCTTGGAAATCAACATCCATCCCACCCCCCCACCAAAGGTAACCACCATGAAAAACTTCTCCAAAGCTAACTTAGGGCTCCTAAAAATAGAGGTGGCTAACTTCATGGCACCCATACAAATGGAGAATAGTTGCATGACTGCCATATTATACACCAATGCACTGTACGAACACGTACACAAATGCATGGATCTCGCCATAGCCAATAGAACTAAGATGCTCTCCTAAAAAAAAAAAAAAAAAGCCAATCTGGTGGTCCCCTGCCATAAACAAACTCTACAACAGAAGGAGGAAACTGATGCAGAATAAGGTGAAGTCTCAAGACTGGAAAACCCCCCTTATCAACCTCAGCAAAAGGTATGAGATCCCTCATCAAATCTGCCACTATGGTCAGAAAGTCCTTCTATGTGGCACATCTCATTACTAAGGGTTTTGTATCCAGGAAGAAAAAGGTCATTGTCGCCCTCTGCTCTTCCCTCATTTGGCCAATCATTGAGTACAATGCCCCATTTGGCATGTACATTACTAGACACCTGCAACAACTGGAGAGGCTGCAAAAGTACCTCACAAAGAGGATCCTAGGCCTTAAACACGTGTCCTATATGGAGAGACTCAAAAAACTCTAACTATACTCTGTCTCATATCCCCTACTTAGAGGTGATCTCTGCTTGACTTACAAAGCCAATGTCTGACTCAGCTCTGTTAGAAATGCTATATCTAAAGAAATCCCAATCCCTCCGCACCACATGCTCCAGAGACTGCCCATGCTATGGAATAGACTTCCTATACATATCAAGCAGAGCACCTCACTGGCCCTCTTCAAGAGAAATATTTATGAGTGGATGGGAAATAGAAACTTCACCCCGGGGATCACTCCAGTGGCTCTACTCGACAGAGGCACTAGGAACTAAGGTTGGGTGGCACGATGCCAGTGTAATCTTATGGGCTAGCCTTGTAAAGGCTCCAAGGCCATTAGCCTAGTACACACCTATGAACCTATGAACCTATGAGAATATGACTAGAAGGAAGTGTTTAAATGTTATCCATTGGATACTATGAATGTGCTACTCCTTTGGATATTGTGAGCACACTCTTCCTATATAATGTGAATATATGCATATAAAACTAACAACTAAAATATACTGCTAACATGTCATTCTCATGTAACACACTGTAGCAGCACTGTCCTTTGTAATATCAGATAATTCAAACACTACCTATTACTGACACATTTAATTACCTGGCAGAAGAACATACTTTTATCACAGTTCCTGCAAGCTGGCTTGTGCTGGGAAACTGTAACTATGTCAATGCATAACTATGCAGTGTTAACTCTTATGGATAAATAACTTAAAATGAAATAATTACACAAGTCAGATAGCTTAGTTTTCAATGTCAGATGTGGTAATAATTTAGATATACTCATCTCAGAGTCTGGTGTTACAGTATGTATGTGTACATACATGCCTGCACACTCATTAGTTACACTACTAGATTCAGCTCATTCAATAATTCATTTCTGTTATGTCATGTACATCACTGGGAGCTTTTGGCACGGCATGTGTAGCAGCACTTCCAAGGCATATTCTTAAATATAATCTGCTGTCTTATTATGGTTTCCTGGTATGTGGACCATTTTGACATAAACAGCTCCCACCCTTCATTCCTTCTTCAACTATCTCTTACCAGATTATGTTATAAGAAACAAATGACTTTTATTATCTGCAGCAATAATGCTCCACGAATAAATCTGTAGTAGATAATTCTTGCAGGCCCAGGCAACTACCAGGATTTCTTAGTTCATAGCAGATGGATTGTGTTAAGCTGATGTTTGTAATGGAAAGAGCAACAAATGACTCCTTTGTTTTTGTTTCTGGAGTTTATATTACAACAAACCAGACAGAGTACTATCTGTGGTTAGATGTGTTTTCAGATATATCACCAAATGGCAGCAGTCTGAAAACTACCACATCACTAAGTGTCCTAATAGAAAATCTTTCAAATCATGGCACAAAAGATGAAACATAAACTGACATCAATATAAGACTGCAGACAAATTTATTTTTTTAAGTATCTTTTAACCAGGGCGCAGCACTGATCCACAAAGACCTTTTACAGGCACAACCCAGGAGCACTGTCTGTATAAGTGACTTGTTCAGAATCACATGGCATGTGAATGGAGACTGAGGAACTGAGCTTTGGATCACAGGAAGCAGCTTGCTAATATCTCATAGTAAAACAAATAAACCACATAGTTAATTTTCTTGAGTTAGATCCAGTCTTATCTCAGTTCTGTGGCAGAGAGAGAGAGGCAGCCTTTATTGTCACTCCACTTGAGAAGTTGCCCGCGGAATAGGCAAGGCTGAAGTATTACCCCAGGAGAGGGATGATAAGCAGAGATAGCAGCCCTGGTGGTAATAGCATCATGTGCATCCAAAGTTTATAAAATAGTGGGGGGCGCACACTGACATATTTTCCTGCTTAAAATGGACTTAAATTGTTGCATGTTGGACAATAGGGTGGGGAAATTGGTAGGGTGTAAAAATAAATAAATCCATATGGCAGCAAGTATGATACTGCATTGGGACATGTCACTCAGAGAAGAGGAGGGTTTTACACTGAGCAGCCTAGTGCTCCAGATTGTGCAGAATGCTGTGCCTATCAGATGGATTTAGCCCACTGTTCCTCTGTTCCACACTAACTTGATTCGCTTGTATACCGCAATTACAGCTGATTGGCATTTCAGTATATAAGCCAATCAAGTAACTGCTCCTGAGGCAAAGGCAGTCAATGAGGAGGCACAGAATGCAGCCAATCACATGCTGCTAGTGGTCTTCACACCACTGCAATACTTTCTAAAAGGGTATTGCAGTTGCAGGGCAAAACAATATTACATTCTGAGTTACAGGCAAAGAGATTTTCATCTCTGGGTATCCTGGACAATGCTGGTTTCCTGGGATGAAGATGATTGCTTGAAGGTTCACTCAGATTGTGGATAAGAGGGACAGGATACAGACTGGATGAGGAGGCACTAGGCTGAATAGGAGTGGCTTTGCTTGGGTTGGGAGGGTTGTAGTGGTGCTATTGGTGGGCTGCTGACTGCTGTTGCTACCTGGGAGCTATACCCTTGCCTTCCATTATTATTTAAATTTTTTTTTTCTTTACTTGTTTCTGAGTGCATTTAGTGGACTACTGGACTTGTGGAGCTGCAGCTGCTTTGTTCCCTTACTGGGCAGAGGTAAGTGGCTGAATGTGTAGTGTGTGGGAGTGATTAAACTTACACTCAGACAGGAGTAAGGCTCCAGATTTTTGCAGAATGCCTAGATTTTTGCTTTATATTTTTGGTCTGTTCCTGATAAAATGCACGGTTTTCGAGAAATCTCTGAGGATTCCAGTCATTAAAAAGTGACATACATTTGAGTTTCTGACTTCATATCCTTTAGAAAACGTATGCTGACACAAATCTTGTTATTCAAGCAATTTTCTAAGTTTATAAGAGCAATATTTAAAATGTGTCCCTATTTTTGGACCTTCCCCCATTATTTTAGGCTTTATCCAGATTTCTTGCTCCAGGGTCCACCACTGATAGTGAACTGCAGTTCTCACACTTAAGCTGTATCTGTGTCATTGCTTAAAGTGTAACTTTCTTAATTTTGGATTCTGTTTATGTGCTGAACCTGTATAGTGTTTATCATTTTTCTTCTCTCTAATTGCCCCAATTCCTTCAAATTTTCCTTCTCTTTTTTTCTTTCTTTTTTATTTTTGATTCACCTAATTTTGCTTATTTTACTTATGTACTGACCAGTCCTTAATTTTGACTCCAGTGTCAGCTCTGGCACTTTTAATCCCTCCTAAAACTGGTGACTTTTGAAGAAAAGATGGCGAATTACACTTAACAAATGACAAGAATTAGAATTATAAACTTGTTGTTTCAAAGAAATGTATATTAATGTAATAGTGGCTACATTTTAAGTGTTCCTGATTAATTCTGGATTTGTTCCTGATTCTGCTCTGATTTGTCCTTGATTGGTTGAGTCAATAGATTTAATTGGAGAAGATGTGGATGGTTTGGAAAAGCTGGTGCTGGAGGCTTATTTTAATAGCTGCACTTGAATATAGTTATGTATCCATTTTCTACTGAGTATATTGCATTTTATGGTTTCTGCCAATTTTATTTATTCAGTTTATTGACATTTGATTACCAGGGTGATCTGGGTGTTAACTGCCTGCTTAAGTAAATGTTCTTGGCTGTGGTTTTTAACTTTGAATAAGATACAGCTTCCTTTTTAAGATGTATACTGATCAGTAATGCCATTTTCAGTGATATGCTTATTATGTAGCAAACGTAGGTTGATTTGTATGTTCTAGTAACTTTTTAAGGGAATTACAGTGCAGTTTGGAATTGCACGGCAGTCTCAGTTTTGGCCAAGTAGAGTGGTTCATACTTAACTTTGTACATGATCTATGGGCTTTTCGATAAGATGAAATGGGAATAGTTTCATGCACAGTTGTGAAGAAAATGCATATTGAAGCAAACCTCAAAAAAATTACATTCTTGTCACAAATGTACATGATTCCCTAAGTTAATACTTCTGGCAGAGAACCCACTTCAGCCAGACCCCTTGGAAGTGGCGCATTTTCTCACATTGCAAAAATAGGGTGTTCCACATTTTGACCATTTCTCATACATTGCTAGGGTCTGTGTTTCACATTGGCCTCTTAAGGGGTTAAGACCTATGGTTTTACGTTTGTTCTGGGTGGGCAGTAGTGGCTCTAGACATCTGTGACAGAGGAGAGGCACCAGTTGTAGCTCATGTTCGACTACATAGTGGTTAAAAAGTTAAAAAAGAAACAAAATCCACTCTTATTTTGTTATACTGTCATTGCCAAGCTTTATGTTTACTGCTTAGATTTCAAACATTTAGCATAATTTTGTTTCATGCTTATAAATCCTACATGATAACAAATACCAGTGAATGCACACTAGCAACTCACAATTGTGACTGCTGAATGAGGTTTTGTGGTACAAAAGTACTCAATATTTGTAATTCCAAATTTAACCATTCCTAATAAAAAAGTGCATTGTAGCAGCAACTTTTTTATTGTCATTCTTTACTTCTGTTTTCCTGTTTTCTACTCCTTCCCTCACTCACTGATTTATTTAGGCCAGTGATTAGCTAGTTTGCCTAATGCACACCATTCCCTTCTAATCTGTCTAAAAGGGTCACAGGCTAGCAAGTCTGGCTACTTTCTAGTGAATAAAAATAAAGTGCTTGCTGTCCTGCAATCATCTGCACAAAGTCATTTAGGATCAGTATGTAGTGGTTTTAGTGGAAAGACATTCTATTAATTTTATAAAGTCATTTTCAACACTTAAGAACATTCTTAACTATGGAACCAAACCAGCTGCAACATTACATTTTTGTCTTATCTCCATTTTTAGCCACCCTAGATAAGATATTTGAAAAACTAATCTACAACCTGATAGCTGAATAAATGAATAAGTCTAAACTATTTCACAAACAGCATGGCTATTGGACTGAACATAATTCTATGACTGAAATTTGGAACTGACAGATGAAATATTTCTTAATACATACAAAGACCTGTTACATGTGTGATGTCCCTCCTCTGGGCCAGTTATCAAGGAGCCTCAATCTTCATCACTGACATTGGTGGAGAATGTTCACTGAGAAAAACATAGTCACATGCAGTATTTTCAGATGCACAGAGTACAATTTCCCTTAAGAGCACACAGGGAATGCACACTCCAGTCCTGGGGCTGGGCTTTCTCTCCAGGCCTCAAGTAAGACTCCCTACTGGCACAGCTATAGAGTTGAGTCCTTAGCGGGTGTCCCAAACCAAGCCCTCCACCACCCCCTCTGTGAAATCAGTGCTTTCAGTATCCCTGTTCAAACTAGTTGACACACACACTCTCTTTAAGATTTGATTTTCACACACACACACACACACACACACACACACACACACACACACACACACACACACACACACACACACACACACACACACACACACACACACACACACACACACACACACCTGGGAAAGGCTGGCACAGCTTATCTGCTTTGCCACCTCCACCCAGACTATAAGGTAGATACACTGTCACCAGAACACCCACAAAGCCAGCTACTCTAAGGCTCTTACCATGGTATCCAATTACTCTTAGTAAAATTAGTACTTACACAAATGGTAGTATTTGATCAAGCGGCAAGGCTTTCAGGAATGTGGAGCCACAGTACCACTAAATAAATGCAACTACTCTCAAAGATTAAATATTTTCTAAAGGACTAGCCACAATGAAAGTTATAGAAATATTTAATAATAAAAAATAAAATAGAAAACACAAAATCACTGAATATTTATTTACAATAAACACCAGAGTTTCTGTCATAGGAAATATGAAAAACAACACAGGTGAAAAGACTCAGACAAATACACACACAAAAAACAATATTTAGCTAATCTCACAATATTTTCTAACCGATTGAAGAATTACTGTTATCTATTTACTGGCTAGAGCAAGGCAAGATGATGGTAGATGAGTGTCTCTTGTTAGGTCTAATAACAATGTGCATCCACACCTCCAACTAGTATTCAAATACAATTTCAGTGCTGGCTACAGAATGATGTCACATCTGGTCACCTGACTCTGTAGTTTCCACACTACCCCCGCATTAGCAACTGAGCCAGGATTTGGCACAGGTGTGTCACAATGCACACATAGAACTTTAGCTAAGTTTATTACAGTAAAATAATTCCAACACTTCCACCTTTCCTGCAGAAAGGCTTTTCACAGACATTGCATTTCTAGCTGCGTTCAGCCCTGTGAGATAAAATCTTTATAGCCTAAACCAAGTCATTTAATTTCAATTTTTCATAAGGTTGCTAGACTGAGCTTAACCCCTTCCCTTCCAGTATCCTCTGCTAAAAGATATATATTTAATAAGTTACAACAATACAGTCTGGCATACATGCATATTTCCTTTCTGTCCAGCAGGACCCACTGTTGACACATTTTTAACACAAGCAACTTAACCAATACATTTTAACACAATCATCTGTACAAATCAGTTTGATATTCAAATGACATATACTTCTTTGCAAAACTCCAGCTAGCTATGCTGGCTTATGTTGCACATGCACTGCCCTACTCCATCTAGCACAGCTGACACTACCTCACATCATCACAGCATGGACAGTCTTTACTGACCTAACTAAAGCTTTTGATCTGGTAAATTCCTTCATTCTAATTAGAACTAGGCATAAGTCAGGAAGCAAGCACCTGGTTCCACAACTACCTGTCGGACAGAATCTTTTCTTTTAAAGCTGGCAATACAACTTCTTCTAAAGCCCTCCTAATTAAAAACATCCTTACTTTTCTCTGTCTTTATCAATAAACTTCCCTATTACATACTTGAACTCCCAGTCTTGCTGTATGCTGATGACATAGCATTGTTCCACTCCACTAACTCCTTCCCCATCCTTGGACACCACCTATAATCCCACTTCATAAAACTCTCAGCCTGGATTTGTTGTATAAACTACTTGTGAACCTTTCCAAAACAAATTATGTGACCTTTGACATAAAGCACAGACTCAAACTAACCAACTCCTTGCATATCAAATCTACAGGCAACACATACATTGAAAATATCCCTTCCTTTAAATAGGAATTTGGCTAGACTTATCTCTCACTTTTGAAATCCACAAAGATAAAGCTAGAACAAAAAGGATCTATATTAGATGATCGAACTTTCAAAAGTTCGACTGTCATATGGTCAACACCATATGATCGAATTTTTGAAAGTTCGAACATTTTAGCAGAGATCTCCGTACAGCACGGAATGGGAAGATTTCCCTTTTCTGCACTGTAGTGCAATCTCAGAGTTGGTATATTTAAAGAGAAGGGGCTGTGGGAAGTGCAGGGGGGCTTGCCCCCTTCTTAAAATGTTCAGGTAGGTTATTTGTGTAGTTTATTTTTTTATTAGATTTTCAAACTTTTAAAAGTTTGATTATATGGTGTCGACCATATGACAGTCGAACTTTTTAAAGTTCGATTATCTAATATAGACCTGAACAAAAATACACTAATTCATGTTCTGCAGCAGACTAATATCCCATGTTCTATCCTACACTATGAGATCAGCCATAGACAAAGGCATCCTTCTGTCACAACTTGAATATGGCCTACCAATTATTGCTACTTCCTGAAAAATGGAGTAAAGCAATTCAAACTCAATAATATTTATAGATTCATCACCCTTTTCCCCAGACAAGAGCATCACTGCTCATCCAGATGGCTTTCAGTCAGTCAGAAGTCAGACCCCTTATTGGTCTCCCACTTATTTAAACTCCTGCACCAAAATTCCTTTAGCCTGGTAGCTGCCAAGCTCTAACCTAAAACACCTTCCTACAATCTCAAAAGCCAAGACCTTAATGGAAGACTGCTCAAAACACCATCTTCCAGATTTAGTTACTAGACATAGCTTCTGTACTACAGGTCCAGAACTTTAGAACTCTCTTTCACCTCATCTCAGTAAAGTTACCTCTTATCCAACATTCCAAACTAATTTGAAACCCTACCTGTTCACCAATGCAACATGTAAATGCTTACTAACAGGACACATAATATAACATTTCTTTCACCTCTGTCAACAACTCACTCTACCACATCATTCTTATCTGCCTATAGACATCTACTAAATTTCTTAAATTGCCCTGTCCCTCCTCCTTGCTTCATCCCTTGCCCAATTTGTTTATAGATTATTACTTTTTCCCTTTCTCTTCTTCCTCTTCCTCTTATATTGTACATATTTAAGTATAAAACTATTTAAATAACAGTAGTGGGGAACACACTGTGGGGTGGACACGGTGGTGCAGCGGTTAACATTGCCACCTCACAGCAAGAGGTTCTCTGGTTCGATTCTTGGCTGGGGTGCCTTCTGTGCAGAGTCTGCATGTCCTCCCTGTGGTCATGTGGGTTTCCTCCGGATGCTCCGGTTTCCTCCCACATCCCAAAGACATGCAGTAGATGAATTGGACACTCTAAATTGGCCCTAGGTGTGAGTGTGTGCATGTGTGTTCCTTCTGTAGAAGGTTGGGCACTGGGCTGGCAACTCGACACCGTAAAACTCCACTGCTAATCATGAGCAGACAGATGATCTGCTGTGGTGACCCCTAACCAGGAAAAAGCCGAAAGAAGAAGAAGTGAGGAACAAACTGTAGTCTGTAATAAAACATAATTTTTATTTGTTACTTAGATGTTCTTAAACTACTAAATTTGCCTGTTGAACTATTAAATTTAATCTGCATTACTGTTATGGTCTTTTCCAGACTGAGAGTTAAATTGGTTCATTGAGATCAGGATACAAAATACTACTCAAACTTGGATCACAAGTAGTATGGTACAATGGACTCCAATTGTTTGGTCGATGACTGCTTTGGTCGACAGGGAGAAGTGCGATGCTTTTCAGTCTAATGCCTGGTTCATTGAATGAACTTTTTTTCGAGTGGAGGGTGTTTCATTGAAACAGGTAAGAAGTGTGTGTGTGTGTGTGTGTGTGTGTGTGTGTGTGTGTGTGTGTGTGTGTGTGTGTGTGTGTGTGTGTGTGTATGTGTGTGTGTTTGTGTATGTGTGTTTGGGATTGCATGTTAGGTAAGATTAACATAAAGTTTAGGTAAGGGGACAGATTAAGTTTGTGTGAATGTATGTGTTTAGGTTTAGGGTTAGGGTTAGGTTAGGGGATATATTAAGTGTGTGTGTGTGTGTGTGTGTGTGTGTGTGTGTGTGTGTGTGTGTGCATGTGTGTGCACATGATGAGCTTCCTAGCTGGTTTATGTAGTGATAGTAGTATGGGACATTTTTTTTAAATTTAAGATGCAGGTTAGGGTTAGGGTTAGGGAAAGTATTAGGGGCAGGGTTGTCAGGCATTACTAAGATGGAGTTGTAGTGCATCAGAAAAATACATTTGCTTCCTTTTTCAATGTACTATGTGTTGATATGTTGTATTATCAATATAATAATTGGTCAATGTGTTGCTGTTTTATGTGTCCACTAAATAATGTGATGACCAAGCATTATATAATTGAGATGATATCATTTTCTTCTGTTAGTGGGTTGGCTATATTTTTTTCACTTCCAGTAGCATTTTAGATTTTTTTCAGTCATGAACCAAAAACATTTTATTAAGAAAGTGCCTTTAAAGTTTCATGATTCGGATGGTTAATGAAGAATAATCTATATAGGGTAAGCTACAGTTATCATACATAGCATACCAATTATCGGTAGGTGGTGAACAACCGCTTGGTCCTTGTAGACAATAGTTATCTATCCTAACAAATAAAGCTTTAACTGTTTGCTAAGCACTTTATTTAACCCCTAGCAGAACTGGTCTGCTCTTTGTATTTCTGAATGCCCATTGTGCTGTTCATCTCATATGTTCCAGGATGCATGTTCCATGTATCCACATCATCTGTGGGAAGTATTACCTCACTTTTCCTCTAAATCAATGTTTCTAAAATGATGAGGTCAGCCTCCCTGGGAGGGTCCAAGTCTGTTTCAGAGGAGATCCATGCAAGTTTGAAAGTGCTGTGTGCTTAAAACATTAACAATGCTTTTAATGTGGGATCAGACCAAATGCAAAAGGATAATAGGTAATAAATGTGTATGATTGCAGATCAGTTGTAAAACAATAGATTACTATGTCAAATGTTTTATTTGAAGTGTGTGTGTGTGTGTGTGTGTGTGTGTGTGTGTGTGTGTGTGTGTGTGTGTGTGTGTGTGTGTGTGTATGCATGTGTTATATGTGGGTATGTTGGGTAGATGCTGGGATGGGGGCACCTATACAGAAAAACATTTTTTCTTCTTCTTTTTATCTGTTTTGTAAAAAAAGAAGCCTAAAATACACCTGATATCTAGAGAGGTTCAAGGACTTTTCTATGGTTTGAGGGAGGTTCACTGTTATAAAGTTCAAGAATCTGTCTTCTAACTCAGCCTTCTTTTTTTGTCCAAATTGTAACTTCCTGTTTTTGTACATCTGTTAAACAGAAAGGTATGTTTAATTATTTTTAAAGCAAATTGGTTAAATTGTCTCTTTTCTAGAGAATCTAGGAATAGTTTCTGATTAAATGACTTGCTGAGAGTCACACAGCTGGCAAATGGAGATTAGTGGAATAAAACACATTCTTAAAAAAAAAAGAATGTTGTAGCATTCCATGCCTGAATTTTTTGTGTTAACTTACTTTGTTCATTATTCTGCTGCAGAAGGGCAGAATCAATACAGATATTTCAAACTACAAATCAATTCCCATTTTATCTCCCTAGCACAAATACAAAAAAAAATAATCAACTATCTAAAAGATAACCAACTTCTATCTTCAACTCATGTCTTCTGGTCTCATAACAGCACAATTACTGCTTTGCTGAATTGTGTTAATACTGTCAACACCCACAGAATTTACGTAAGCCTAGATTCCATCATCTTCCTAGACTTATCAAAACTACTTGTCAATTACAATATTAATAAAATAGATAAGAAATTACATAAATACATTGTGAAAGATGGTAAAATCACTTACTTAGGGAATATCTTGTCTGATAATATTAAAGCTATAACAACCCTTAATTATAATAATAATAACTTAAATTCCATAAAACAAACCTTTATTAAATGGAATATTTTTTTTCATTATGGAAGAGATGCTCTCCTTAATTAAAATGATTATCTTTCCTAAAATTCTATATATAATCAATCCTTATCCCTCCCATTCCCAAAAAAATATAAAAGAGCATAATTATTTGTTTCTAAGATTTTTATGGTTACCTAACAAACCTAGATTGGCTTTAAACCATCAGATTAGAGAATGAACATCAGGTGGTATTGGTCTTCCAGATTTAGAATTTTTTTCCTTATCCTTAATTTTTAAGACAATAATTTATTGGTTAAATAACAATTATAATGTCAACTGGAAAGATATTCAGGGAGGTATTTAGTGTAAATCCAATAATTTAACAAAATCATATCATACTAAAATAGCTACTAATAAATTTCATTGGTTAGTAAAAAAATGTTTTATAGAAAACAAAAACAAACAAATTAACTCTCATTATATTAACATGCTAATACCCTCCTTTAAAAATTTCATTTTCAGGAACCTTGAATTTAAAGCATGAGTTTTCTTTGTATTTCCAATTTCCTATACTCATAATAATAATAATAATAATACATTTAATTTAACAACAATGACTATATTTAAAGACAAAAACCTGTTATACTAGTATCATTTACTAGACAATGGGAAGTTACAAAATGATGATGAGATTTGAGCTGATACAAGCCCAGGGTTAAAGGAGATGATTCCGCTCAAGCTTTTCCTGAGGGGGCATAGACCCCAACAGTGATTTTGATTGTTTTTTTTTTTTTTGTGTTACTTTGAATGACTGGTGCTCTATAGACATGGATGATCTGAAGAAGGGACATAGTCTTGAAAGCGCTAATCTGTTTTATTTGTCCACTGGTTTTATCGGCTGATATTAAAACTTTCTGGTTTATGTTTTTCAGTCTGGTGGTTTGCATCGTTTATATTACAATCCTTTGGTCTTTGGCATACCACACTGAACCTTTGGTTCTACTTTGTCTGTACTGTGGAAATCTCTTATTTTATTTAATACACCTATTCCCACTCATGTTATGAAAATAAAATACCCTCTTTTATGGAGTATAATAACATTAGCAAGAAAAGTCATCACCAAGAACTGAAAGTATCAGACTACTCCTAGTAGGAAGGAATTTGTACACTTGGCAACTGAAGTTTGTCATTTTGAACTTATCAAATCAAGACAAAAACCTCTAGAATCCCCTCTTCATATAATATATGGCTGAAATTAAAACAATTGCTGGATAAACAGGTTTTAATAATTAACTAACATACTACTCATCACATTTATTTTTCTGTTTAAAAAGCTTTGTTTTATAGTAAGCACCATTGTAAATAGTTATTTTAGTTGTTGTTTATTATTGTTCTTTTAGGCATGTATATTTTATTTATTTATTTATTGACATTTGTTAACCAGGTTGGTCCAGCTCGGCTTTGGGCCCATTTTCAGTGGAGACCCGAAGAAAAAAGCTCCAAGTACATCAACAGTTTACATCAAAAGAAAATCAAACATTTGAATCAAACATTTACAGCAAAAAAATAAGCATTTGAATAAAAAGAATGATAAGAGTTGGTTATACAACAAATATTAAAAGAACATAGGCAGGAAAATACAAACACATGGCCTAGTACAATTCAGAGTAACTAAATATTTATGTATTTACATCAAGGGTTTAGACAAGCAGATTAGGTGATAAAATTATAGTAAGTATCCACAATAGAGAGGTACTTAGTAATAAGGAGGAGACTGTAGACAGGTATATATGAGGAGTGAAATGGGAGGTTAGGGTGGGGCCTGACAAGGACAAATTTTGGAGTTAAGTAGATGAAGTTTGAGTTTTTCCTTAAAGTGGGATGGGTGAATGATGGAACAAATATCTCTAGGAAGTTTGTTCCAGGCTTGAACAATGGAGTGTTTGCATAGAAGTTTGCCTACTGTTTTTTTGGGTTGGTAGATGTGAATAAATTGTTGCTTGGAGGTATGGGGAGTCTGAGGAGGGGTATAAATAGAGATGAGGGAAGAAAGGGCAGGACAGGATGAAGTTTGTAAAGAATGGTGTGTAACATTTGAAATTGTGATAGCAATAGTAGGTGGGGGAGTTCAAGCCAGTGGAGAGAGTTTAGGGCAACGCAGTGATGTGAGTTGTATGGGGAGTTTGTGATAAATCTAGCTGTCTTATGGTATGTTTGTTAGAGTTTGTTTAGGGTAGTAGTTTGGATGTTGGTGAGCACTGGGGCAGCATATAGAAGGGAGGGGAAAAGAAGAGCTTGTGCGAGGGAGAGTCTGGCATTTGCAGTTAGGAATTTTTTAATCCGATACAATAAACCAAGTTTCTGGTGTGTCTTTTTTATACATTAAAATATATGCAAGTTGAATTTAAGTTCATCATCAATGATGACCCCCAAGGAGTTTAGTGTGAGCTTCTGGTTTGATAATAGTGTTATTTGAGGAGGCAACAGTAAAGGTAGTTTTGTGGTGGTTGAGATATCGGGGAAGAAATAGCAATAGTTTGGTCTTTTTGGGGTTAAGGATGAGTAGATTACTGGACAGCCACTGTTCAGTGATAGGAAGATGTGTTGGTTAAGTGTATAGAGTTCAGAGATATTGTCAGAGATGGAGATGAGGGTAGAGCCATCTGCATATTGGATGAGGGAGGAGTTTTTACAAGATATATAGAGATCATTGGTAAAGACATTGACAAGCAGGGGACTGAGGATGGAGCCTTAGGTTCATAGGTTCATAGGTTCATAGGTAGGTACTAGGCTATCTGCCTGAAGGCATTTATAAGTCTAGCCAGAATGTGTTGGCTTTCGCCACCCCGTTAGATTAGTTCCCTGTGCCTCTGTCCAGCAGAGCCACTGAAGTGATCCCTGGGGTAAACTTTCTGATTCCCATCCACTCATCAAGGTTTCTTTTGAAGAGTGTTAGCGAGGAGCTCTGCCTAATGTAGATTGGGATCTTGTTCCAAAGCATGGGAGGTCTCTGGGACAGGAATCTATCCCTCCAGCATGTCCTATTTATTGTTGTGGTGAGGTTTAGATCCCTAGAACATGTGGCTTGATGGGATAAGGTTTTCTTTAGGTGGAGCATGTCCATCAATTCTGAGTTGGACATGGCCTTGTATGTCAGGCAGAGATCACCTCTGAGTAGGCAGTATGCAACTGAGTACAGCTGGAGTTTCTTCAGTCGAGCTACATAGGGCATCTGTTTGGGGCCAGTGATTCTCTTGGTGAGGTACTTCCATGGTCTTTCCAGCTGTTACAGGTGTCTTGTGAGGTACATCCCAAATAGGGCGTTGTACTCTATGATGGGTCTGATGAGTGATGAGTAGAGGGGCACAATGACCTCTTTTGATCTGGATGCAAACCCTTTTGTGATTAGGTGGGCCACATAGAAGGATTTTCTAACCACTTTGGCAAAGTGATTATCAAAGGTGAGATTACTATCTACTTGGGTCCCCAGATCCCTTATTATGTCTTCTGTATTTAGGGGACTACCACCCATGTGGTAGTTTGTGGGTACTTTGTTTTTTCCAAAGGGGATGACTATGCACTTTTTGGCATTTAGCTTGAGGCCATGATTTTGACACCAGGTATCCGTTTCAGTGAGACCCTTTTGGAGGATGTCTATGTCAGCTGGAGAGTCAATTATAGCCCCTAGTTTGCAGTCATCTGCGAACTTGGTCAGCCATAGTCCTCCTGTGCTTGCCTGTACCTCTGCAAAGTATATGCCGAACAGGAGGGGTCCTAGGACTGAGCCCTGGGGAATGCCACTTGTAACTGGTTTAGAGTCGGACCTAGCTCCTGCAACTCTCACCATGTGGGTTCTGTCTGTGAGCCAGTTGGCAACCCATCTTGTGACATAGGGGTTTATGTTCAGGCTAGTGAGCTTGTCTATAATACCAGAATGGGGAATGGTATTGAAGTCCTTAGGGAGGTCTAGGTAGGCTGTGTGTACCAACTTTCCCTTGTCTATAGCTTTGGTAATTGTCTCAAAGAAGTCCACCAGGTTTAGGAGGCATGATCTGCTCTTAACAAAGCCAAACTGGGTAGGGTTCAGTGTTTGGAGGTTCCCGATGTCTCTGTTAATGAGTTCCATGATGATATGCTCCATAGCCTTGCAGACCAAGCTAGTCAGGCTTATAGGGTGATAGTTCCCAGGGTCTGTTGTGGCTCCACCTACGTGGAGCGGAGTAACCACTGCTGTGCGCCACTCTATGGGTATGTAGCCTATAGAGAGGCTGAGTTTGAACAGTGTGTTTAGGTGAGGGGTTAGTTTGTCTTTGAGCTTGTGTAGGATGCATCCTGGGACACCATCTGGTCCCATTGATGCTGTGTTTTTGGCTTTGGAGAGGGCTGTTTTAACCTGAGTGTCTGTGATTTCAGGGACTCTACATTCTTCTGGTATGGTTATGGGCCCTTTTGGGGGTGGGGGTAGGGGTGAAGTTTGCACTGAAACTGTCTGCCAGGATGTTGGCTATATCGGTCGGTTCAGTATATTTTGTGCCATTCTGCACTAACTCCGAGCAGATCTGAGCATTGCCACTTATATTCTTGACATAGCTAAAGAATGCCTTGTGGTTATCTTTGGAGTCCTTGGCAATTTTTCTTTCAAAGCTCGCCTTAGTTGATTTTATGAGGGATCGTAGTTTCTTGCTGATACTGATCAGGGATGTCTTCCCTTCTTGGGATTTTACTCTTTTCTGTACTAGTTTCCTCCTTCTATTGTATAGCTTGTTTATGGCAGAAGTCTACCAGACTGGTTTCCTTTTCTTGGGGGAGGGAGTCTTGGTTTTGCTTGGGATGGCATGATTCATGCATTCTTTTAGGTGCTCATAGAATGCATTAGTAAAGGATTGTGCAGCTTGGACAGCATTATCCTTCAGCATGGGAGCTTTGAAACTTTCCACCTCAGTCTTAAGTAATGTGCAGTTGGCTTTTGAAAAGTTTTTCACAGTAGTTTCCTTGTCCTGAGGTGGAATGTGGATATCCAAAGTGATTAGTTTATGGTCAGATCTAACCAGTCAGGGGTTGACCTCTGGTGTGGAACACCAGTTGCCCATGTTGATGATGACCAGGTCCAATATGTTGTCACATCTGGTGGGAGTGTTGACCAGTTGATCCAGGGCATTTGAGTTTATAAATTCTAGGAAATGTTGGGCAAGGCAGTTAGTACATGAGCAGTTCTCCCAGTTAATGTTTGGGTAATTGATATCACCCAATATCAGGGTGTTTGGTAGGACCTTTATGTTTCCCAGTGTTTCCAGAAATGCGGAATGGGGTTCCTAGGACATGGTGGGTGATCTGTAGCAAGCTACAATTTGAATTGCAGTTCTGCTCGTTGTTAGTTTCACATGGATGATCGCTGAAGCATCGTGCTGTGCCACTAACCTGGAGGTGTGGGTATCCTTGATGAATATGGATACGCCCTCCGCCTTTTGTGTTTTGTTCTGGGTTTTGTGGCCAAAATGTATGGCATGAGTTGTAGCCTGGTAGTGCTGGGGTGCTCTCTGGAGCCTTAAACCAGGTTTCTGTTACTGCACATATATCGATTTTCTCCAAACTGAGGAGTGTCTCAAGTGCATGCATTTTGAGGTTTAGACTTCTGGCATTGAGTAGCATTACCCTCAGTTTTTTGTTACTTGTGCTATTTACTGCAGTGGGTTGGTTTTTTGAGCCTTGCCTAAAAAAGGCACTATGGGGGAGGCAAGAGCCTTGGCCAGTATTCAAAAGCCTAAGGGTGACAGGTGCAAGCCATCTCTAGCGAAGCAGCATGGCTTGTCGAGCATGTCATCCCAGTCTGACAGACGCTGGATCCCCTTTGAATGACACCAGAAGCTAAGTCAATTGTTGAAATTGATAATTTTTTCTTTATACAGTGGTATCATTCTTGGTGAGGGCAGGATGCTACTCAGGGTCAGGGTCATACTGGCCTGGGCTATGTGATCAGAGAGCTCTTCCATGTCTCTTTTCATGAAATCCAGGGAGGTATGGCTCAGGTCATTCACACCAACATGAACAATGACAGAGTCGTAGTTGTACTTGTTCTGGAGTGACCTGAGTGCTTGTGTTATGTGGCAGATCCTGGCACCTGACAGGCAGCTAACAGTAAACTTCTCCTTGTTCAGCCTAGTGAGTGGGACATCAGTCTGCCTGACTATAGAGTCACCTATTACTAGTGTGTTGAGTATATTATTTTGCCTTAAGGTCTGTGATTGCATGGCACACTGGTTTTGGAAGTATGTGTTTCATGGTTTGTGTTGGGGGCTGGAAGTTGCTTGGATGTCTGCTTTGGAGGTCTCTGTTGCTTTTGCAGATTTTTATTTAGAGCCTCCGAGTATGTTTTTGTGTATTTGTGTGTGTTTTTTGCCAGTGCTGGTTTCATAGGTCTATGTGAGACTGGTGGTGTGATGCAAGTAATTCCCTTCTCCTCTTGACTGTCTGGTCCAGTCTTGGGTTGAGAGAGCTTAGCCTTCAGTTTGGCTGTAGAATTGCATCTCTCGCATGGGATCTTGACCTTAGTCAACTACTAGAGTATGAGTTTTAGTGCATTTTCAAGGAATTGTGAGCTTCAAAGGAAGAGAAGTTTACTGCTGCTCATTCTGTTTCAATGTGCAACTGTTTTGTTTAGCAAATGGTCATCACTGTTAGTGCTAGAAGCTTGGAAAGCAGTGTTAGTAGAACCACAGGTAGCATACCTGCTTTTAATGCAGAAGGCTGTGTGTTCTACTCCCACACCATGTAGATGGATTACTGATACTATATTGTACTATATGGGCAGGGGTGTTGCAGTCCTGAGTGTGCCCTTTGGACGAGATACCTTGTAACTAGGTACCTGTCATCAGTATGCCATCTATTCCCTATTGCAATATTACCAGCGGTTTACCTTTGAAAACTTGAAATGCACATTTGTTGAAAGACAATTGTGCAGAAGTATGTTTTCAAGTTTTCAGATACCTGAATAGAAATGCAGTGAATGTGCAATGAGCGAATGCACATTAACAGTCGCTCATTGCAGATTTGGCATTGTGGGTGCAAAGTGCACTATAGTAGGGATCGGGAAGTGGACCCTTTCCCCACTGTAGTGTGACCTCATAGTTAGAATAATGAAGTAGGGGGTGTGAGGGGCACAGCCCCCCACATGGGGGGGCTTGCCCCCTTGCATTACGATCTGTATTCGTAATTGTAGTTCGAAAATCAGTGAATCTGGTTTTCAATTTGCTGATCTTTGAACATCGATGCAGTTCGGAATGACAGTTTTCATCATTCCGGTTCGCACAAAGGGCCATTCAGCAGGTTGATTTTCAACCTTTCAAAGGTAAACCTTACCAGCTTACTACATTTTTAATGTAATAGGCAATTTATTCTTCAAGGGCAGCAGGCACCGAATTTGTAGATAAACCACTGAAATATAAAGGTGTTTGGTAGTAGCAAAGTCTTCAATAGTTACAGAACTCTTTAATGTGGAATTATTCAGATGACTTTTACTTCCGCAAAGATTGTGCATATTGACTGATATTGGTAAATTGTAATGACAGAGGTTTAATGGCATTTTATGGTTGAAATGTTCTGAAATAGGCAGCTTTGTCAATATTGGTTCAAAAGTTTTGTTTCATTGCTTACTGGAAAAATGTCCAAAACTACAAATCTAAAACACACTCAACAAGTGGTGCTGTATTATACAAGGAATGTAATTTAATACAGGTAGGAAACTGAATCAAAGAACACATGCATTCATGCATGGTCCTAAAAATGTGTGCAAGAGCCCTATGTTTTGAAAACAGCTCAAAGGCAAACTTAATCCGCCATTTGGCCAGATGCATTTTCTTTAAATGTAGGTTTCAATGCTGATTCAATGAATGTGAGTTTCAAGGACAGAGAAGTTTACTGTTAATGCTAAGTCTATTTTCATTGTGAGACTGTATTGTTATGTTTAGCAATGTCTAACAGTGTTTGTCTTATAAAATTTGAAATAAAATTTTTAAAATAAATCCAAATATCTGTAATGATTTTAGAAGTACAGAAGAAAATAGTATACCTACTGAGAGTTTTGAACAGTATTTATAGTAACTGGAGAGAAATAGCCAAGTAACTGGACACTGGAATGGCTGGTTGGGTGCAGCGGGGGGCGATCCATTGCCCTACCTATGGTCCCATATGACCATGATCCAGCTCTGCATGAGGTTAAAAAAATCTTCAAAAACTAGGTACATTATACAGAGTAAAAACCTTCCTCACTGACTTAGCAGGAAGACATATAGCCTCTACTTTCTTACTGCTGCCTGTCCTCTATGCTGCTCCAATCTTCATGAAACTTCAAGTTTTACAACTGTCCAGACTTGAACAATGTTATAATAAAATAGAAAAATTTGCAGTGAACTATAACAATAAAACAACACTGCCTAGCCCTCAGAGAATTAAACTGGTTAGAACTACCATATCACCTAGTCCTTTCTCAGCTAGCTACAATGCACAGACTTCCCTGTAAGCCAGAAAATTGCACAGCAACTTAATACCCTTCCCCACCCAACAGAATTTTACACTTTAGAGAAAAAGCACTAATCACCATAACCATATCATCTAATACTTCAGGTGAGTTTCTAAATTCAAATAGTGTAGCTAAAGTATGGAACTGCATCCCATTACCATTGAAATCCATTCAGAATGTAGACTTATTTAAAACACAACTAAAGCCTCGCTTATCAAATGAATGGTTCTGCTCCTGTACATCTCCAGGATAAATGCCACTGTTATCTTCAACTTGCGACATTGTCTCACCATTTCTCTTCATTCAGAAATGTATACCAGTCTTCATTTATACATGAAGAGTGATATTATCATCTCCTATGTACATTTTGTGGCACTTCTCACCGTCCACCTCTATACTTCTAATATAAATCTTATGATAGCCATATCTGCAAGTGTCTCTGAACCTGCTTTACACCTCCCCTCTTAACTGTAATATTAACATTCTCTACTCTACCTAGTTCCTTCCTTCGCTTCCATGTCTTTGAATTCCTAAGCATTAAGCCTCTGATCTGTTATCTATCTGACAAACCCACTAATACAGTTCTTCAAATACTCAATGATCAACATCTACTAATACATAAGTATCTTTTATACTGTAATGGTCGCCTCTACTTTCATACGAATATAATCTAATTAACAAAATGTATGTGTAATTGTTAGAGTACATTATTTAATGTCTGTTCAGGTATATTACTGAATGTGTACTTACAAATGTTTGAAAATTTGGAGCTTTTCTGCCAAGTCTCTGATGAAAACGGAATATTTTGACTAAATCCAGTTGGACAAACTCGGTAAACAAAAGCAAAATATAAATAAATAACTAGCTAAATAAATAAATAAAAGTATCTAATTTCCATGAAGTTCTGGACAGTTTCTGCAATGACAGCTCCTTCCTTATCTCTCACAATATACATAATGATGTATATTCCAGTATCTGTTTATATAACTTCTGGTACAGACTGTGTACCACTTTTCTTGCTCTTCTTAGGATAGTCCTCATCTGCGTCAGCTTTGCTAAGCTTCTCCCAAACTATAACAGTCTCATACTGTTTCATAATCTCTCGGTACAAAAGAAGAAACTAGCTTTATGATTTTTAGTGGTGATGCCTGTCTGTGTGTCTCATTATAGATCTCTGACTCTCATTTTTACTTTTGCACTTTGACAGTCCACCTGGGAGAATTTACCAAAGTCCATCTTGACAACTATAGTTACCCCATCCCTTTTAATGTGCTCTTCCTTTGTTGGCTGCTGTAGTGTATCAGGTTGTGCTTGATTATATTAAAACTAATGTTTCATATATTATATTATACAATGACCCCCCCCCATTAATATTCCAAAACGTGCACACTGATTGGTCAGAGTGCACGTTGTAAATCAGAGTTATAGTAATAGAAAAAGGTCTGGTCGCCCAGAGCTTTAAAAAAGTAACGGAGATCTTCCTATCTCCGTTGCTTTTTTTAAAGGTGTCTCACTATGTTAAATGGGTTTAACATAGCGAGAAAGCTTTAAAAAAGCAATGGAGATTCTCTGTTGCTTTTTTTAAAGCTGTCTTGCTATGTTAAACTCCTTTAACATAGTGAGACACTTTGTAAAAAGCAAAGGAGATCTTGCTTTCTCCATTGCTTTGGCCCACAGCTCTGATGTACTGTGTAAGCATACGCATGCGCAGTACATCAGAACTGCCACAGAATACCAGACAGCTGTGGAAGAGCAGCAAGGAGGCATTATACAATGCCATTAAAGAAAAGTAATTATTTTTTTTCTTAAATAATGTCATTGTATAATAGCAATAACCCACTTCTGGGTGTGGGTAATGCTGGATTTACCCACTGTTGTCTTTGTTTGGCCACTCGGGCTTCACCCTCGTGACCAAACCACACCAACCATGGGTAAGTCCAGCATTACCCACACACAGGCATGGGTTATTGCTATAGTATTCCTCCAGCATTGCTAAGTCATAATACTGATACACATTGTGCATTGATGCTGTTGCATATTTTTACTTTCTGTAACAGACATACTCTTTCTTCCAGTTTCCATGTGGTGTCACTAACAGAAACATAGACAGGAAAAGATTCACAAACTGAACATTTCCCTTTTTTCGCTTGGAGTCTACAGTGTCTGCAGTTTCTCTCTCTGCCAAAAATGGGTGAGTATATCAGTACGGCCATGTTTCAGCTAGGTGAGACACTGTATTCTTGCATCAGTAAATAAAGGACAAGTATTTCACAGCTCTGCTTTCTCCTTAACTGGAAATCATAAAAGCATTTTGGATTGTAAGGGAGAGCTATATATTTCCCTGAAAGGTGAGAATCAGATTCTCTACCTTGTGTCTCTGAGGTATACACCTTAAATCATTATGCTAACCCCATCCCCTCTCAAATCCTGTACTTTTTGTCTGTGAGGTAAACGCCTTATCCATCATGCCAAACCCCAACCTCTGTTCTAGGAGAACACTGCAATTTTGGAGAAAGACTATGCAATATTCTTAGACACAGGAGGTGTGTGGTATATTCTGAGGAAACATGCAAAGAGACTTCTATATCTATAAGGAAAATCTGCTGTGTGTTCAGGTATTAAACATAGCAATTTTAAAGGAAACAACACCAAAAAGGCATAACATTTCAACAAGATGCAGCTAAGTGCCCTGTCAGTAGTATGTTATCACTCCTTAGAAGTAAATCATTTTCTGGGGTAGGAATATTGCATATAAAGTGATTTGTGTTGGTGCAAACTAAAAAAATGCAGAAACATTTGTAAAAAATGCCCAAACTGGAAGGAAGTGGAAAGAGAATCTGGTGAAAGAAACTGACTAATATGCGCACAGTCCTGTAAGGCAAGCATGGGTCAAAAGACAAATAAAATGACAAAGTCTTGAAGAAATTAAGGTGTGGACAAAATGGATTCAGACACAGAATGTGAATCTTATGATATGATGCACATAGCTCAACAGAGAATGAGTGCACCCGATGGAGAAATTGTTTACATTATTTTGGAAGTGGGAGAAGCAAAAGTTAAGATGGAACTGGATAAAAAGATGCTTCATCTTTGATTTGTACATAAGATTAGAAGACATTATTTTCAAACAACATTAGTTAAGCAATCAAAAACAAATCCAGGACAGATACAGTTACTATAGGACAAGATAACTACACATATAAAAGCAAGCACAAAAATGGGAATATATATCATGGTACGAAAGGGTCACCATTGCATAGCAGAAGGAGGATAAACAGAACTGGAATTAGTTAATATTCCTAACAGAAGTTGCAGATGGCAGCCGAAGACAGTGGCAAGCTTGCCACAAATAACTAGTTGTCATGATTGTTGATGGATGTCAAAAACGTCTTTGCCAAACAGATAGAATCTAAATAGCATAAAAGCAGAGATTGGGAACTAGAAATTATAAAAAAGTGCCTTGAGTCTTATGCTCTTAATCCCAGGGTACAGATGAAACTGCAAAAGTTGTAAGGTGTTAGGATATTGTCTAAACTAAAATGGAATAAGTGGACTACACCCACAGTTCCATGACTGTGTAACTCATTCACAGCCTCAGCACATGTATTGTGCAGACTGGCAGCAGTGGTTGTGCTAGCAGCTTAGGCTTAGCATGCCTCTCCTGCTTTGTACACGGAGGTAATGAGATTGGCACAGTTAACTACAGAGGTGGACGTAGCTACAGAGATCAGCAAGGTTAAAGATACAGGTGCACTCTAAGATTAGAATGGCTAAATGTGCAGCTGTACTGTACTACTGAGATCAGCATGGGTAAATGTACAGGGGTACTGTGTTACCGAGATCAGCATGGGTAGATGAACAGGTACACTGAATACTGAGATCAGAATGGGTAAATGCACTTGTGTACTGTGTTATTGAGATCAGCATGGGTAAATGTAAAAGTGTACTGTGCTACTGAGATCAGCATGGGTAAATGTACTGGTATACTGTACTACTGAGATCAGCATGGGCAAATATACAGATGTACTGTGTTACCAAGATCAGCAGGGGTAAATGTACAACTGTATTGTGCTACTGAGATCAGCATGGGTAGATTGTACAGGTGTATGGTGCTATTGAGATCAGCATGGGTTAATGTACAGGTGTACTGAGATAACAAAATCAGTAGGGTTAAATGGAAAGGTGCACCAAGGTCCTGAGATCAATGTGGTTAAGTGTGCAGATGTACTGAGTACTGAGTGCAACTTGGTTAAATGGACATCTAAACTTTAATACTGAGATCAGTAGGGTTAAATGTACAGGTAGTACTTAGGTACTGAGATCATCATTGTTTAAAGTGCAGGTGTACTAAGGTACTGAGATCAGCAGAGTAATATGTAGAATTGTAGTGAGTTATTGATATCACTGTGGTTAAATGTACAGGTATAATGTGGTACCAAGATCAGCATGGGTAACAGTACAGATGTATTGAGGTACTGAGATTAGCACAGTTAAATGTATGTGTGTACTGAGGTATTGATCAGCACAGTTAGATGTAAGGTGTACTGCAATTCTGAGAATAACAGGGTCAAATGCAGGGATATACAGAGGTACTGAGATCAGCATGGTAAATTGTACAGGTGTACGGAGATGTTTTGATCAGCAGTGTTAAACATACATGTGCCTCCAAATGATACAACCTCTGTGAGTACGGCAGCTGCCGGGTCCCAAAGAGAAAAATGTACAAGGCAAAAAAAGAAACAGGACCAGCATACAAACAAGGCACCTTGAAAGTAAATTTATTGATTTGAGGTTCTTAAAAAAACAGACCGGTTTCGGCAAATATCAAACAAAGCCTTCTTCAGTGTTTGAAAAACAACAATAAAGAACCTGTGTTTAAATACTCAATTGAGTCATGTGCTTAATTAAATATGCTCATTAAGACCTGGCTTAAAGAGCCCATCAAGTTTAATGATCCATTTTTTCTCCATTGAATTTAATAAATCATGCCAACCTAGTTTATTATGCCTGGATCTTCTGATTTTATCAATGATGGTAAAACTATACATAAACATACATGTGCACCAAGATACTGGAATCAACATTGTTTAATGTACAGGTGTACTGAGGAACTGAGATCAGCATTGTTTAACATATAGGTACACTGAGGTACTGAGATCAGCACTGTTTAACATAAAAGTGTACTGGGGTACTGAGATCAGCAGAGTAAAATGTATAGGTGTACTGAGTTACTGATATCAGAATGGTTAAATGTACAGGTGCACGTAGGTTCTGAGATCATCATTGTTTAATGTACAGGTGTACTAAGGTACTGAGGTCAGCAATGTTTTACGTACATGTGTACTGGGGTACTGAGAGTACCATTGCACTCTGATCTGGCAACTAATGAGTAGGAAACCAGTGTAAGTTTAAAATAAAGTAAGCTGTTGCTTTATCCTCTCAATGCATACTTCTCAGCTGTCCTTAAGTTTGTATAATTTGTTTAACCTATCTCTAATATAATTTTTGATTCACTAAGGATTGCTATTGGTCAATAATGCCAGTCATTCAATTCTCAAGTTTATGTTCAAGTTTAAGTGCCTGAATTCAGGCACTGTACAAAATGGTACACACACACACACACACACACACACACACACACACACACACACACACACACACACACACACACACACACACACACACACAGACACACACACACACACACACACACACACACACACACACACACACACACACACACACACACACACACACATCTTTTTGCAGCACCTGCTACAGCTGTGCCAGTGGCACTACACTGGTCTCTGATCCTGCCATTGGATCTGTCCATCTTCCACCAGCTCATCATCTGCCTCCAGGCCTTCCTGTCCATTAGGTGAGGAAGGGTGGGTCCTGTGGGAGGGGGCTACCTGAGGTTGTCCCCATAGACCTCTGATAGTCGACTACCAGATGGGAGTACAGAAGCACCCTTGGTGATGTTGCTAGAGTTCACAATTTCTCACTAGGTAGGTGTTAAAAAGGTTACGAGGAGCTCATGGACACTGAGAGCTTGAAGACCACATTGGCCAATTGGACAGTGTCCTTGTGTGGCTACAAGAGTCACAGCACTCCTGGCAAAGTCTTCTCTGTCATGTTGGAAAGGATCCACTGGGGAAAGCAGTCATGGGCCTTTTTCTTGGTCTCGTTCAGGCAGCATGGTCTAATGTTGGGTATCTACTGCAACATCAATCCTGGGGTTCCCATTCCTTGTGTGTCACCTCCATCCCCTGTTTCTTGTGCATCATTCCCATCACCAACTGTCTTCCCTCTTTCTGTCTGTATGTTAATGTATCTGTTGTTAACCCCCCTCCTTTGTGTCAGCACCTCTCCTGTTGGTTTTTGTCTGTGTTTTATATTTGTTTGGATGCCCCTGCTTCCATGCCTCTAATCCTCTTTCTACTACCTTCATCTTATGTCTTTACCCTTCTACTCTTCATGATAAAAGATGGGCATCTTTTCCTCCAAAATACCACTCCTCCTCTCACCCTTTTGCCTCTTACCTTCGCTCTGTTTATGTATATGTACCCCTGTTTGCTCTGTCTGCTTTTCTTATTTTCCAATACTTTCATTTCCTCCCCATTTCAATGGCTACATAGAAACATTGTCAAGATCCATTTATTATGGCTACCAGACATTCTTGTAGCATCACTAAGTTTCACTTGTGCACATGCATACTTGTTTGCTTACACATGCTTCTTACTGGTGTCCAAGAAATCCATAACAGCAATCATCAAAACATCTCTCTCCCTACTGACACTGTCATTTGTGTGAGTGAGTTATGTAATTAGTTACTGCCTGGCCTCAAATTTCCAACTTGTTAATTTATAATTACCTTTGAGCAGCTTTGTTTGTCTCGACATCTTCACAATAAGCCTTTCACTCTTGCAACATGCATGTTTCAGAATCCCATTGATTAATTTACAAGACAATGACCTTATATTAAGAAAGTTTATCAGAATGTTATTTATTTATTTATTCTTGTGGTTTGCCTCATACATCTCACTGAACAAAAGACTGTCTTCAGAGAAGGAATGGGATGAATCTCCATTTGCAAGAAACTCAAGACACATGAATAACAAGTTTAGCATTAGCATATGCAGTAAGAAAAAGGTACTTTAAACTAAGGTCTTGGATGTGTAAAAGTTGTAGAACTGGAAAGCATTTTGTGCTAAAACATAAGCATACTACACTGCTTACAAACGTTAGGATGCATTTTGCAAGTGCTTGAAAAAAACATTCAGTGAGTCAGAAGGGTATATGTCAGATGATGGTTAGAGAAGAGTACTAGAGAGGTGGCAGGGTGAGCAGCAACAGAGAAACAACATTTTTTAGGCATCACTACATTTGCAGATCAATTTTACTTTGGAATGTGATTTTAGTACGTCTTTGAAGTTGCATGGTTATTTTTCCTGACATTACAGAGATAGGTAGAGTATACCATGTGGAAGGGACATACATTAAGCAGCACAAACCTCCTTTATTGATGCATATGTTTTGTCCAGTAGAATCTAGGTTATAGCCAGTGGATATTCTGTGTGCCAAGCTTCCTAAGATGTGGGCTGTTGTACATGATCAGGGATAAAGAAATGAGCAATTTTGTCTCTGTGTTCTTCCCTGAACCAGTCCAACTTAAATCATTTTTTTCTAGTGCTGTGTTAGGTATTTATAACAAAAGTTAAGTGTATTATATTGTTGATATCCTCTTCTGATTTGATAGAAGATGTGAGAAGCACTATAATAATGTTGGAAAATGTTTTTGTTCTTTACAAGTCAAATGCATAAGAAGTTGGATGAATGCTATATTTAAATCAAGATGAAAGTTAAAAATGCATAGCACTTGTCCTTTTCAATGAGATTGTGACCATGGAAATGAATTACAGTCTAAAAATGTGAAATTAAGTCCATGTGTCCTGATTGTACAACTGTTTGCATTATTGCATAGTCTAATTCTTGGAGGTTACTGGTTAGATCACATAATGATTTCCTTATTTGGACCCTGGTTTGCTGAAGCTTTCCTTTCTCCCTTGGTCATGTAACTTTGTAATCAGGAAGAGCATATTCTAAATTTAGACTAAAACCATAGGAATTCCTGTCTGGAAACTTATAAATAAATTAAAAAAAACATTAATTTAAACAGCAACAGTTACAAATGTACAAAAGCTATGGAAGTTACTGTGTTGTCTGCTGGAACATGCTCTTGGAACAGGGCTCACATTTTTGTAACCAGTGCCTGGAAGGACTTTACAAATTTTACTTTTAGTTTGTACCCAAAACCAATAAGACCACAGTAGATTTTATAGCCAGAAGCAGGTGGTTTTAGTGTATATGTTGGATTTGTAACCATTCTATGCCATTTATTTGAATGCTTTATTTTCAGTTTCTTTTGCAAACTTCTTACTGTTTGCATATGCACTTGGAAATAACATGCACAACTTTTTAATTCAAGCAAAGACTTTTATATTTAATTTTGAATGTTTGTAGCTGCTATTTTGTTTATTAGCTTAAAGATTATGCATTACATCTCTACCAAAGTACGTGGTTTCCATCATTGTATGGTAACTTCTCAGAGCTAATGACTACCATTTGAACATTTTAAGTCTGGCTTATTTTAAAGGTAACAGTAAAATTTGCTAATATTCTTTAAGTTTTGACTAATTGGTGGCAACGTATTCTAAAGCTTGGGAAGGAGAGAGCTGGTACTGGAGAGTCACCATTTAGGACCTCATTGTCAGAAATATTGTGTGTATATGTGTGTGTGTGTGTGTGTGTGTGTGTGTGTGTGTGTGTGTGTGTGTGTGTGTGTGTGTGTGTGTGTGCATCTGTGCAAAACAATTCTAGTTTCAATTACTGTTGGCAAGGCTTTACAATGGGAAATGGGTTTTGTCTGAGGTAAGTGAAATCTCAGGAAGCAACTGATTTCATTTGTGATCTGTAGCTGTGCTGTATGGAGCTTATTTGGGTGATGGCTATTACTGAAGCAGCAGCACATATTTACCATATATCCTGAAGTCCAGTTACCTTTTATATTCTACTAGATACCAGTGGTGGATGTCAACCCCCATACTGCTGGTTACATTGCATATCAGTTTTTTTTACTCAAATAATTTTTTATTTTGATTTAAAACATAATAATGATTGTTTACAATTAATAAAGATTCAACTATATACAATATTTACATTTAGCTGACAGAGTAAGATAACAGATCTATGTAAAAACAATAATGTTGAGACATTATATTTAAATTATCAGGAAGAGTCTGATTCCATTTGCAAGGTGTCAATCAATGTCAAAACTTTTCTCCATGGGTTATTGACTAATGGCTTGGAATGGATTCTCAGTTCTTTAGTTTTGATCTCCATTAAAACAGACTTCTTCAGTAGACATAAAAATTCCTCCATGGTGGGCACTGTGTTGGATTTCCATCTTCTGGTTATACATTTTCTAGCTACTGCTAGTATAGTCCATATTAAATACAAATCCAATTTCTTCCAGTGAGGATTATTGATTGCATTCAGTAAAATTAGAGATTTTGTCAAAATAAATTTCTCTGTATAAAGAGCTTGTAAAAAATTATTAATCTCATTCCAATATGTTCTAATACTAACACAGTCATAAAAAACATGAGACCAGTCTGCATTTGCTGATTCTTGGCACTCCAGCATGCATTATTACTTGAGGTGTTTATCTTTGAAATTTTCTCAGGTGTTAAGTAGGATCTATGCAGATACTTCAATATTGTGAATGAGATGTTAATTTAACTGAGAGTAAGATATTTGTCTTATCTACTATTGATAGGAGAGTCTGTATACCTTTAGTTAAATATTGCCATATGCCACTGTTTGCATATGCACTTGGAAATAACATGCACAACTTTTTAATTTCATTCATAGCTGTCCTATAAGAAATTAATATATTATATAAGTATGATAACATTTTTTTTGTATTAGTGTTGTTATAGATCATTTCAAACAACCAAGATATAAATTTAGGGGTACTTTTAAATGATGAATTGTTTACTATTCTACACAGATCCTTAGACTATGTTAAAACACTCTGCGACATTAGCCAATCATTAGGTGTTAATCCATAGGCTGAGACTAAATGTTGTGTTTCCAAGACTTGTTTTTTTTTATATAATGAAATCAGCATATTAAGTTCTTATTTCCCCATGAAGTAAAAATCTCTCTATGTACTTTATCAGGGAAATTTCTTGTAATACTGAATGGAGTTAATAATGCAAACCAAGGTTTTATATCGATATTCATACTGACACATTTCCTAAAGGCATCAAACATATGGTTTATTAGGCTTAATTTCATTGGTTTTGCTATATTATATTGTAGATTTATACTCAAATAGTACCACATTCTATTATCTTTATCTGTAACTATAATATTTTTTGTTAAAACATTTTCATTCCTTAATATTATGGAATGTAACCATTTCCAACTACAAGAATATTTAGGATTTAGCCACTCTATCACAATTTTAAGTGTAGAAGCCCTTATGTATGTTTCAATGTCTGGAAATTTTAACCCCCCTTGTTCCCAATGTCTAATATGATGAGAATATGCCACTCTATTTTTCTTTGTATACCATAAGAACTTTAAGAATATTGATGTAATTTCTTTAAGAAATCTTTTTTTCTGGTAATAATATAAGAGCCTGGGCTATATATATATTACTTTAGGTAGTAAGACCATTTTTATCAACTGCAGTCTGTCTTCAAATGTTATAAACATATTGTTCCATTTATTTACCAATGTTTTAATTGATTCTATAATGTCTGTATAATTGGTATTTAGAATCTCTACCATATTCTTACACAATACAATCCCCAAATAGTCCAAGGTTGGAACTTGCTTACCAATAATATGATTTACAGATACTTGTACCTCCTGTTTTTTATTTAACAACAGGAACTTTGATTTTGATTTATTAAAGTAGAGACCTGAGAGTTTTTGAAAGTTTCCTATTAGTAAATCTACTTCATCCAATACTTCTTTAGAGTTAGTTAAAGTAAGAAGCACATCATCAGCAAACAACATTATTTTGGAACTATATTGATCATATACATCTATCTCTCTTATTTTTTAATTGTTAAGTATTAGAATTGCAAGAATTTCTATAGCAAATGCAAACAAGATATGCGACATGGGACATCCTTGTCTAGTGCCTCTAGTAATCTGTATGGCTTCAGAGGTAAAAGGGCCTTTTTTAACAAATGCTAAGTTATTCTCATAAACTTTCTTTATAAATGTGATAAAAGAGAGGAAAATCAAATATGTTCAAAACTTTAGATAATCCCAGTTCAAAGAATCAAAGGCCTTTTCTATATCTAAACCAACAATTAATGCTTCTTGATTTTCTCTATTTAAACAATCAGTGTTAATATCCTTTTGATATTGTCCTGTGTTTGTCTATTATATATAAAACCCATTTGACCTTTATTAATTATATTGGTTAGTGGGACTTTCATTCTATTAACTATAATTGACATAAAGATTTTATAATCATTATTAAGCAAAGATATTGGTCTATATGAATTGCAATATTTAGGGTCTATATTTTCTTTTAAGATAATGGTAATTAAAGAATATCTCCATGAAGGGGGAATTATTGCTAATGATTGGACTTCAAGAAGGGTTTTATGTATGAGAAGTTATATAATTGGGAAATAATTTATACATTTCTATAATTAAACTATCTATCCCTGGTGCCTTGTTAGATTTACTTTCTTTAATCCTGCCTAAAATTTCTTTCTGTGTTATTGGTTTTTGCAACTCCAGTCTTAGCTCTTCAGAGATTTTTTTAATGTTGGGGTTATATTATGTAGGTTGCAAACTTCATTTATACTTATTCCACATTTATGGTGTTCTGCATAATGATATTTAAAAGCATCTAAAATGTCACCTATGTCTGAGACAATCTTCCTTCTTCATTCATGTAATATGCTACCAATATTATTAGGTTTTGATTGCATTTTAACTTTCATAGATAGATTATGCAGATGTTTTGGAGAAGTAGCGTAAGAGTTTATTTTAAATCTTTCTATGGCTAAGTTTGTTTTATGGGATAATATTTCATTATATTTTTATTGGCTTCTTCTATTTTCTTTTTGTTTTCTGACTCACATAAATTCTTATTGGATTTAAGTAATACAAGTTGACTTTGTAATTCCTGTAATTCTGATCCCCATTCTTTAATTTTATTTTGTACCAGCTGATGGTATATATTTGTTTCTGGTTTGTAATTAATCTCTAGAAAAACTGAAGTTCAGAAGCTAACCCAGGTTTAAATTCTTTGATTTTGTAATGTATGAAGGACTCCTTGAAGTAATAACTAACAATTTAAACTGTGTGTGAATTTCCAATACCAGGGAGTTATAGTCTGAAAATGGACATGGCTGTATCAAAAAATTTAAAATTTTAGTATATAAACCTTGAGAGACATATATTTTATCAATTCTGGTTTGGGTTCCATGTCTATAGTCTTGATATGAGAAAAGTAATGAATTAGATCCTATAGCATCATAAACATCTCTTAGTTTAAACGTCTCTATCCATTTTTTTAATAGTTTTGCTGTGGATGATAGTCGGGGGTTCTTATTTGTGGTTTCTGTGACATCTGTAATACAACTCAGGTCACCTCCTACTATTATATTGCCTTTAGAGGTAATTGTAATGAGGTCTAAATGCTTCTTAGCTAATCCTACTCCCATACCAAGGAACCAATATAAATTCACTAAAGTCCATATTCTGTTTGTTGAATTTTAATATAACGATAGCTATAAGTCCAACCCTATCCACATATTTATAGAGAACCTCTGGATTCAATGAGGTCTTTTTCCATAATATTGTTACTCCTCTAGTCTTTGATTTATACGAGGACTGAGCTAGCATTCAGTAATTATTAGGATTCCATTTAAATGTGTCATTTATTTTAAAATGGGTTTCTTGAAGAAAGACTACTTGAGCTTTATTTAGTTTTAGGTATCTCAATAAGTTAGATATTTTGTTTGGGTTGTTTAAGCCATTAGTATTTAAAGACACCAAAGTCAGTTGCATGTCAGGATTTTTTTTTAGTTAAAAAACAACTATGTATTAATAAAATCCTAGATACGTAAAACTCTTCCTGTATAGTTAACTCTATGTTAATTAAATAGTTCAAAACACCAAGACGAACTGGAGCAGCATGAAAATAATCCAATTTAATTAGCGCTTTTGGAAATAGACAATGCTTTTCCTTCTTCAGACAAACCAGAAACAGTTCAGGATACTTTTAAACTTAGTAGTCTACATAACAATTAATCAATTAAGTAAACAAGTACTCCATTTTAAAGTGAAAAAGTGTGTTGATTAAAAACTTTCAAAAAGTTAAAAACCTAATAAAGCTTGAAATAAAAACAAAATCAAACACATCAAAGCAACCCCTAATTTAACAAATTCTAAATTTCACATTATTCATCACAAAACAAATAACAACTTGCAATAGAAAACTATAAAGTGATAAACTACTGCATCATTATTATTAAGTAAACCAAGTAGAAATAATAAACATGTTACCAATAAATAGTCTCTAAGAGATTAACAAACGAGTGGAAATTGGTAATAGTGGCCATACATAATTTCATCTTTTTAAATTTCATCTTTTTAAAGCCAAGAGCTTAAGGAAACATTTAATTGAAACTGTTTCATTAAGACCTGGAGGCAAGTAGGCTGCAGTGTTGATTTGCCACCTCAATTCCTCAATTTCGAGTTTGATTTGCCAAGGGCCACCTCTCTCATCAACCCCTATCTGCTTTAGTACAGTGAACTTAAAACTGTGATTTGGAAAATCAGTAATATGCCTAGCTAAAGCATTGGTCTTATCCCCCCTACTTATGGCATACTGATGCTCGTATATACGTTGCTTAAGCTTTCTTTCGGTCTTTCCGATATAGAAAGCTTTGCAATCTTGGCAGCAAGCACAGTAAACAACTCCTTTTGTGTCACATGAAAATTTACCCTGAACTTTATAAAGGGTATCCCTAATCTTAAATTGGTAAGCAGAATTTAAATGCTTAAATTGATGGCAAGCTCCACATTTGAACATACCCTTGTTCTTAACAACAGGTGGTTTAAAGGAGTATTGTAGTAAAGTTTTAAGGTTACAACCTCGTCTAAAAGTAATTTTTGGTTTGTTGCCAAGAAGCTTGTGCAAAGTGCTATGCTCAGTAACGAGAGTCCAGTTCTTATTAAGGGTCTCCCTAATAAAAGAATGATCTAAGTTGTAAGTGCATAAAAAACTAGTAGTGTAACAGTGGGTTTTGTTGGTTATAGAATCTTGGACCTCGTTTAGCAGGGTTTCCTGTTCCGCCAAAATGACCATAGGTAGTAAGGGCCTCAAATGTCCACAATGTCTTTTAGTAATTACTTCAGTGGAAATCCCAGAAACTAAACTTAAAGGATAGCCTCTACTAAGAAACATTTTCTCGAGCAAACAACACTCATCCATGAAATCAGAATCATCTGAAATCATTCTAGCTGCCCTCACCATCTGACCCTTAACCACTGCTCTCTTTTGATGGTAGGGATGGCAGCTAGAAAAATGGAGGAATGAGTTAGAGTAGGTGGGCTTCCTGTAAATAGTGCTTTTAAATCTGCCTCTAACAAGATCTTTATAAATAAGAATGTCAAGAAAATTGACAGTCTCACTTTGCAAGTTAAAAGTAAACTCCAAAAAGGAAGTTGAGGTAGTTATAAAGTTAATAAAGTCCTGCACTACTTCAATAGGGCCTTTCCATAATATGAACATGTCGTCTTGGTAACGAGTGTACCAAGCAACATTGTTCTTAAAAATGGGATTATCAAAAAGCAAGGTAGTCTCCCAATGTGCCATTATACAGTTGGCAAAACTGCCACCACAGGGAGACCCGATGGCAACCCCAGATTTTTGAAGGAAAATTTTTCCTTCAAACCACATAAAGTAATTAACAAGAACCAACTCTAGGAGGGTTTCTACAACATAAATAGTGTTGTTGTTGATTTTCCTTAGTTGCAAAAAGTCCCTGATCCACTCAAGACCCAAAGTTTGGGGAATCACAGTGTACAAGTCCCTTACATCAACCGTCAATAGTTGGTAATCCTGATGGAAAGGAATGTTACTAAGTTCTGTTAAAAAGCTCCACGAGTCTACATATTTGGTGCTCCTGCTCAACTAAGGGTCTCAAAATCCTGTCAACATATTTGGCACAACCATAAGTAATACATCCACGCCCATCAACAATGGATCTAAAAGGTGGATCAACAACTTGCATGTGGATCTTAGGTATGCCAAACAGTGATGCCATCTTAGGAGCTGGCATTGTTAAAAAGTTAAACAAGTCTAAATCAATAGCTTTTTCGATAAAAAGTTCATCAAGTGTGGACCTGATTTTACTATAAGCCATATTGACTTCATTTAAACTAACTAACTAACTGGTAAGTTGAATTGTCTAGATGTTCCATCATACTAGTAACATATGTATTATGGTCCATACAGACCAAACCACCCCCCTTATCTGGTTTCATCACCCTAATCTTGCAATCCTTCAAAAGTTTAATGAAATCACGTTCCTTTTCACTAATGTTAAAGCGTCCTCTCCTAGTTCTAAAGCCTGTGACAGCAAAAGACATTTTTTCGAAAGCAAGAATATTGGGGAGAAGGGGTGGGTTAAATAAGCTAGAGACTCGGAGTGAGTTAGTAAAGGAGGAACTGGAACCCATGGTAGCACTGAGGTTAATCTTACGGACAAATAATTTAAGATCAACTATCATGCTGACTAAGTTCATTCCTGAATCTGGGACAAAGGATAAACCCAATGCAAAAAAATCAATAATCTCTTGAGGAAACATTAAATCAGAGTAATTGTATATGTGAAAATCACCACCAGAGTTGGAAAGAATTTGTGGATTAAGTACATCGGGTGCCACTATCTCTTGCGCTGGTTCCTTCGATTCCGCGTGCGCCCTTGATATTTGGGTGTTCTCGAATTGTTCAATGAGTTGGACTGATGCACTGGAAAAACCTGATGGGAGTTTGATCTAGGTTTATTGTTGTTAAAATTGCTGTTATTATTGTTACCAACAGTCTGGTTATTAGGAGACAGGTGATTATTGCCATTATTTCTAATTCTTTCACTCCTTTGTGGCATATTATTTTGGCTAGGTAGAGAATTTATCTCCATACCAGGGTCATTGGGCTCACATTCTTCCCCAGTGTTACCATGTTCATTAGACAAAACTTGAGAACTGTTGGAAGAAACAAGTGGCGGCGGGGGATATGCAGATCTAGTGGCGTACTGCTGAACATCCCTTAATATTTTTCTTTTCTTAGCATTAGCTAATTTAATCATGGTAGCCTCAATGCTGTTAAAAATCCTCGTGTATTCATATTTATAACGAGGAAAGTCAGTGTTGGACTTTATGTCATGTTCCAAAATTTCAAGTTCATAAGTGTCAAAACTTGCGATTTGTAGTAGTTAATTAACACTTTAATAAACTCATACCCCTGCTTATTAAATAAGTCTAAAAGTTCATGATGAAACTCGGACTGATTAACTAGACCGACAGGGTACCTCCACTGCCTGAGGCCCTTAGGAATGATCTCTTTTTTCAAACACTTCTCCAAATACAAAATTTCTAGCTGTAGTTTCATACAGTGAAACAATTTCTGATCAAACAAGTTTATATTCACTGAAAGATTATTTGGTGTAGTCACTTGTGTAGGACTTGAATTGGAAACAGAATTGTCACTAAAAAAAACAAAAGAAAGCTTAAGCAACGTATATATGAGCATCAGTATGCCATAAATAGGGGGGTTAAGACCAACGCTTTAGCTAGGCATATTACTGATTTTCCAAATCACAGTTTTAAGTTCACTGTACTAAAGCAGATAGGGGTTGATGAGAGAGGTGGCCCTTGGCAAATCAAACTCGAAATTGAGGAATTGAGGTGGCAAAACAACACTGCAGCCCACTTGCCTCCAGGTCTTAATGAAACAGTTTCAATTAAATGTTTCCTTAAGCTCTTGGCTTTAAAAAGATGAAATTTAAAAAGATGAAATTATGTATGGCCACTATTACCAATTTCCACTCGTTTGTTAATCTCTTAGAGACTATTTATTGGTAACATGTTTATTATTTCTACTTGGTTTACTTAATAATAATGATGCAGTAGTTTGTCACTTTATAGTTTTCTATTGCAAGTTGTTATTTGTTTTGTGATGAATAATGTGAAATTTAGAATTTGTTAAATTAGGGGTTGCTTTGATGTGTTTGATTTTGTTTTTATTTCAGGCTTTATTAGGTTTTTAACTTTTTGAAAGTTTTTAATCAACACACTTTTTCACTTTAAAATGGAGTACTTGTTTACTTAATTGATTAATTGTTACGTAGACTACTAAGTTTAAAAGTATCCTGAACTGTTTCTGGTTTGTCTGAAGAAGGAAAAGCATTGTCTATTTCCGAAAGCGCTAATTAAATTGGATTATTTTCACGCTGCTCCAGTTCGTCTTGGTGTTTTGTTTTTATCAGTTAATTAAATAGTTCCTAATTATCTTAATCAGCATTGTTTTTTTTCATGAGGTTTAATAATAAACATTTTTTGTCAGGTATTTTAAAACTAGAGAAAAAAAAAAGAATAAAAGCCTGTTAACAAAACTTGCATATGTATAAATCTTAACCCACACTACCGATGGAATGAAGGAATTCCTAGTCTAACAGACAAAAATAAATCTGTTCGACTAACCGTCCTAACCACCTTCTTACTCTTTTCAAGCCCATAAAACAATAAATGTTAAAGGAGAAAAATGTATAAATTAAGTAACCGGTAATGTTTACTTTTCATCCATTCAGACTTTAATTTCTCTTATAAATTAAATTAAGTAAATCAGCAACCTATAATTGTCATCAATGCATTACTGATGTGAAGGTGACCATTCAAAGAATAAAAGAAACAAACAAATATTTTATGAATTTAAGTTTCCAGATATAAGACTGTAAGCAAGTATAAGCTTGGTTACTAGTCTGACTTCCTGTTACTTGAACGGTGTATAATTAACTAAAATAATGAAACACATGGTCCAAGTTGTCCAAAGACATTCCTAGATTAATGTAGCCTATTTAACAAATCTATACAATATTTATGTTCCATTTCTTTTGTTTATTAATTATAATCAAATGCAATTACCCAGAATAAAAGTAAAAAGAACTGTGTTTATACATAAACATGTGTAAACAATATCCAAAAGATAGATGGTATTAAATATCAGATATAGTGAATAACATTATTATATTATGTGAGCCTTTGGCATTAATATCAGCTTTCATTAGTGTCTGTTAAAGAGTATAACACTATGAGAGACTTAGGTGCAGTTGTCTGTGATGTTAGTGTGATCATACTTAAACTAGGGCTCTATTTGTTATCTTGTTTCATGAAAATGAAAGTTTAAGCAACACTGTTTCAACTTCACAGACACATTTTAATAAGGTGAACCCATGGCTTATCTATTTGTACCTTTAGCCATATATTAAGCATGAATTGTTGTCTGTGATACAGAAAATAATCTGAAAAAACTTTAAACATATTATAACTTATAAACAAATTTCCTGATTTATGCATTAAATGAAGAAATAGCACAGATTGTCTGAAAGTCATTTTATGCACTCCTATGTATTACTTTTCTCTCAGATGCATATGAGTTTGTGCATATCCTGTTATTTTTCATATTTTATGAATCTTCCATTTTTTACTTATTTTATAAACATTGCCAGTAGACATAAGTACATCTCTAATTAAGAAAAAATGTTAATAACTGTTTACTGAGTAGTGTAAAGAAAGTATAAAACTGTTGCATGTTTTATTATACATAGTGTCATCTCTTTTAAACAAAACACCAGCAGCATCACTAAATACTTCTAAATCACTTTCCTTACAGGAGAAGCCCTCTGTACCCTAACAAGCAATCAGGGAGTCACTACCTTTTATTCGCATTACTTTTGTAATCCAAGCTCTGTGATCTCACACAGCACAAAGCCCAATCTATCAATCAAGGGCAAAAAAAGCATAAAAAGCTAGCTAATTAGACTCCATTGTTTGAAACAAGATTCACTGCCAGATGTAATGACCTCTAAAAAGTAATCCTACATATTAGTAACTAACAAGCATTTACTGGGATCAAGGCACTAACATTTAATCACTGGGAGTTACTGATCGCAAGAGCAGATCTTGCATAGTTTAAAACTGGAGTAGATTTTTTTTTTTTCTAATAACTCCATTATTTAGCTATTAAATATTTTAAACTTGGGTATGACTGTATGAAACAACTATTTATTCATAGCACACAAAGCTGTATATATGAGTTGAAAAAAAAAACAAGACTTATAAACTTGTCACCTTTTTTAAATCATGAGATATTTCCCTTCTTCTAGTTGGTGTATAAAACAGTTTACTATTTAACTTTACTACAAAATTAAGTCTATTATACTACATTGCTGTTAATGGGATAGAACCAACATTTTTCCTTTCTTTTTTGCTTTCATTTTGTATATATATATATATATATATATATATATATATATATATATATGAACATTTACATGACATACCTTGTTTGAAATATAAAATAAACACATTATGTATTCCAGTCAAGTTGCAGTAGCTACTTTGAGAGATTTAGAAGGGGCAGCCATTTTTGATTCAGTTTTTTGCTTTTTCTTTTTAAGATCGGTCCAGGAAGATTTATCTGTGACCCTTTTCAACAAATGAGCTGTCCAAGCAATATCTTTAGGTATGGATATAACATTATTGTTTTTAATGAATGCAGTGGCTTCTTCTAAGTAGTTGAAAGTTCTTATTTCATTTAGGTGTAAGATTTTAATTTTGGCAAGAAAGGGAAGTTGAGTTTTGATGTTGTTTTGCTTTAGAAGCTTTATTAGTGGTCATACTTTTTTCCTGTGTTCCAGAATAGTCATTGTTAAACCTTATTGGGTTTTGATTAGATTTTAAAGGGCTCATTCTCCAGGCTGTCTTTAGGACCAGTTCTTTGTCTAAATAAGATAAAAACTTTATAACAATTGATCTAGGGGGAGGAGATGATGATGCCGATGCTGGTCTTCCTAAAGCTCTGTGACCCCTCTCAATGCCAAATGAGAAACCCTCTTTTAAGTTTACGACTTCTGGAATCCATTTATTTAAGAAAGTGATGATCTCCTCTCCTTCAGCTCTTTCAGGGATGCCAAATATTCTTGTGTTAGATCTCCTGTCCCTGTTTTCCAGGTCATCCACTTTGTTTAGAAGCCAAATATTTTGTTTGATAAGTAATTCCTACCGTTTCCTCTTCTTTGAGTCTACCCTCAAAGTCATTCAGGGTGGTGTCTATGACAATTATTTTAGACTGATGTTGCTGAATGAGTTCTTTAAGTGTATCTGTTTGTTTCTGATAATTTTCCTTGAGATTTTGCAGATTTTCCTTAAAGTCATCCATTTTTAATGACAGTTCTTGCATTGCAGTAGTTACCAGTTGTAGTTCTCTTTTTATAGCCAAGTCAGTGTGAAAATTCTTCGAAGTACTCATCTCCACAGTTAAAATCTTCTCCTTTGTAGTTTGACAGGAACAAATTCACCTAAATCTACCAGTGTTTTTTGTTATATAGTTTACACTTTCATCTAACAATTCTGAATGTTTTTGTTGAAAAAAAAAATATTTCCTGTATTTTATATAAATTTTATGGAGCTCTGAAACTCCGCTGCTTTCAGTTAGCCATTCAGGCTCTGCCCCGCATATCAGTTATTGATGGAAACAAAGTGGAAGTTAGAACCAGTAGCCTCTGTCTTTTGCATATTAATTGGTAACATTAGGTGGAATTATATTCTTGTTGTTACAGGGGATATGAATGCAGTACTGTGATTTTTATGAGGTAGATATTCTGATTAGGTTCCTTTTTACATTCTCTTAGAATTCTTTTACATAAAAAATGTCATCTGTAGTTGTACAGTATGGAGTTTATTTGGGTGATGGCTATTAATGAAGCATCAGTGCATATTTGCTATACAGGAGGGCTTGTGCCATTAACTGTTTACACTGAGGGATTGTTTTCATTTATGACCTACCTTTTAACTCCTCCCTACCACATTCTCGTGTTACATCCACATCTATGAACCACACTTCCCAGTATAGAACACCTAGATGAATGCCCACCACCCAGGATAGGCACACCTATCAGCCCTTGCCAGTCCTCAGACATCTGAGCCACTATTCAAACCTGGGTTGCCTGGACTGTAGTTAGAGCTTTATCCCTCAATGGCATTGAAGCAATTAAATAAACAAGTAAATGTATTGAAACTGTCATAATGTAAAGGAGAAAAAAATGATGCAAAGAAGAATGCAGGAAAGCAAACCCTGCAAATATTGTCCTTGCAATGAGAATAATCGTCAGAAATTCCAAGACTTGAGAAAATATCAAATAAGCTAATGTGTTTGCATAAACAAGTAAACATTTGAAATAGTTTATTTTCTGTATATACTTATCCTTGTAAATCATAAAATGAGATGTCCTCCACTAAAAAAAAAGACAGAAAGGAAGTGTAGAAAAAGAATTCTATACAAAACCAACCAAGCATCTTATTTTCTTTTCTCTGTCTATTTACCCTTGTTCTACACCTACTGTTTCCCTCTACGTTCTCACATAACGCCTTCCCACAATCCATTGCCCATGCTTTTTTTGCTCCGGTTGTATTTGATGAAGCATCTTATGTCCGAATATCTGAATATTGTTTTGTCTGATTTCTTATAGCATTACTGTAAAGAACAGGATCACAGTTGTTGTGTCTTTCGGCTTTCCCCGGTTAGGGGTCGCCACAGCAGAACTCCAGTCCGCTAATGATTGGCAGTAGATTTTTACATGCCGAGTTGCCAGCCCTGATGCACAACCTTCAATGAAGGTATGCCCATTCATGCATGTCTCCACACAGAAGACGCTCTAGCTGAGAATCGAACAGGACAACATCTTATTATGAGGTGGCAATGCTACAGCAGCACCACCACCGCAGTACAAAGAACAGGATCACAGTGACAGGCAGAAATGATTTTAAAGGTTATTTAATCATTTATTTTATTTGACATTTGTTTACTGGAAATGTCCAATTGGGATAATATCCCATTTTCAGCAGAGGGCAGAGAAGAAAAGCTATACACTGACATAATAGGGTTACAGTTAAATAAAATTATTACAAAACCTAATACAGAAGAACAACATATGAACTAAGTAAAATTCAACTTCAGTTCATACAGTGTGAACCTATACATAGTGCAAATATTTGGATAGATATAACAAGATGAAAAAGATCATTATCAATAGTTAAGTGCAATCTAGAAATGTATGCACATCTATCTATCTGTCTGTCTATCTATCTATATATCTATCTATCTAAGCTAGATATGTAGGTAATGGAAATTGACCAGCTACAAAAATGCCTGTTTGTCAGCTGTAATGTGTTTTGTGTAATGCTTCACCTTACTTATATATGCTAACCCTAACCCTGGCCTTGCACCTAACCTTACCACGTATCTTAAAATAAAAATACTGTTCACATAACACTACCACTACACAAGACAGCTCAGACACTCACCATGCACACACACACACACACACACACACACACACACACACACACACACACACACACACACACACACACACACACACACACACACACACACACACACACACTAAATCTATCCCTTAGCCTAACTTGACCCTAACCCTAAATACTCACAATCACCACACACATACATACTCTTAATCTATCCCCTTGCTGTACCCTTACTATAACCATAACCCACACACATATTCACACAACCCCCCCACACACACACACACCTAGCATACATTCCATTTACCTCTTTCAGCAAAGCAAATATCTAAAGAAACTTCCATTCAATAAACCGGATATTCAAACAAAAAAAAAAATACTTATGGTTGATGCCCAAAGCAATGGTCATCCAAATACATGGCACTCATATACATATGTGTGTGTGTGTATGTGTGTGTGTGTGTGTGTGTGCGTGTGTGTGTGTGTGTGTGTGTGTGTGTGTGTGTGTGTGTGTGTGTGTGTGTGTGTGTGTGTGTGTAAATGCATATGGTTGCAGTGATAAATGTTCATCTGTTAAATGATTGATTGCTTTGTAGACAGCCCTAAATGTTTGAATGTGTGACTGTTGAACATTATTGCTTTGTAGTCTGCCTTAAGTGTTTGAGTGTGTGACTGTTGAACATTTATGCAGCGGGAATATATATTGCAGCTGGATTTATTTAATGGTCTCTTTGTAATGGTTGGTGGGTTGAGTAGGGTGTAGTAATATTTTGTAAGATTGCTTTTGCAATTTTCTTTAGTCCACCATCACTGATTACAGTTTCAGGGAGATATTTATCTTCTTTTATTTGGTGTGACAGTGGTAATAGTATGTTTTATTCTGAGGTGTGTGGGGGTGCTGTATATTTTCTTCACCCCCATAAAGCTATTCATTTGTGTTTTATTGTGTTTTATGGTATTTTATTTTATTTTAAGGATTTTACTTTCAGTGTTGGTGGTGCAGTGGTAGCGTTATCACCTCACAGCAAGAGGTTCTCCTGTTTGATTCTCAGATGGAGTGCCTTCTGTGTGGAGTCTACATGTCCTCCCTGCGGTCGAGTGGCATTTGAAAGACATGCATGAATGGGCGTGCCTTCATTGAAGGTTGGGTGTTGGACTGGCACCTTGGCACCGTAAAAATCTACTGCCAATCATTAGCGGACCGGAGTACCGCTGTGGCGACCCCTAACTGGGAAAAGCTGAAAGAAGAAGAAGACTTTCAGTAATTTGTAGGATATTGTGTGGATCCAATATTTCCATTAAGAATTTGTGAGTTTCAGTGTTGTTGCCATTTAATTTACTATTAATCACACACACACGCACACACACACACACACACACACACACACACACACACACACACACACACACACACACACACACACACACACACACACACACACACACACACACACGCATCCACACATGCCATCTCTCTATTTATAAGAACTCACCTCCATAACTCCTTCCCTGTTTCTGATTTCTGTTCCTCATCAGTAAAGTTAACAGAAACTGACAAGTGGCTCAAAACCTGGACTATATGCTCCCTTCATCAAAGAAATAATTTTTCCAAGAATGCAATTATCAGTCATACTCAAGATTCCTCTCCTGGAAGTGTTTTCAGCTTTAATCAAAATTTTCAGTGTGACTACTTCCCATATCTCCCCATTCCCCCATACAACTGTACAGCTACAACATATATATATACATATATATATATATATATATATATATATATATATATATATATATATATATATATGTACAGAGAGAGAGAGGGAGTGAGAGCTATCTATCTATCTATCTATCTACCCACCTATCTGCCTATCTCAGATTATATCCATTTTTGTCGAGTTACATCCCATCAGAATGCAGCTGGTCAATAAAAGCTATCAAACTCAGGTTAACAAAACCTGTAAATTAGTGCTTACATGGGTTTAGGGGTGAGGTGAGGTGAACAACTGCAGGTCTCTGAAGTGCATGCAGTCGGTGAATTGTAATTGGGAATTAACAATCTGCACTTGATTTTTAACTCACTAAACCAACATGTATTCAGGAGGAAATTATACAACTCAATGAAAAATGTACCAAGAAAAACTTCTTTAGCAATTCCCCATCCTCTCTCCCATCTAATCCAAAGCAATTTTGGTACTCTATCAACCGCATTCTGCACAAAGATAACCCCTCATCTTTCGATCCCTGTCCAAACAACACTCCCCAAGAGACCGCCTCTAACTTCAATACTTACTTCATTGACACCATTAGCAAACTATCAGTCCAAACCAACTCCAGCACCAATGTTAACATCTTTCCTGACTCTCCAACATCCCGTTATCCCTCTCAGGCCTTCAATATGAAGACAGTCTCTACCAACTGTACTAAATCCTTGCTTCATAAACTAAAACCTTGGTATCCCTCTGTTGATAATCTCCAACCATTATTTCTTCAGAAAGCAGCAAACTCTCTTAACCTCCCCATCTCCATACTTATCAATCACTCCATCACTGAAACCAAAGTGCCCATATTCTGGAAGCAATTATATACCATACCCATTCACAAGGGAGGTAACTCCTCTGAGCTTGCCAACTTTAGGCCTAGCACTATTTTATCACCTCTTTCCAAAATATTAGAGAAATGTGTTCACAAACAAATCCTACACTACCTCTTACAAGAAACCCCCCCCACACAACATGGCTTTCGCCTAAAACGTAGTACCTCCACAGCCCTAATATCCTTCTTAAACACTGTATCCCAAGCCAGAGACAATAATAAAGTCATCTCTAGCCTATTCCTTGACCTCTCTAAAGCATTCAACACTGTGTCCCACCCTATGTTGCTGGCCAAACTCTCTGAACTTAAGCTATCTTCTTCAACTATTTCCTTGTTTGCTAGTTACCTCTCTGATTGATATCAGTCAGTTAAATGGCTCTCTATAACATCTCCTGCCCTACCTATCGAGATTAATGTACCTCAAGGATCTATCCTTGGCCCATTACTGTTTAAAATTTTTACTAACCAATTATATACATCCTGTCCTCAGTCATCTCTTATGCAATATGCAGATGACTCCACAGTCATCACCATTGTCGACTCCCTCTCTGACCTAAATGCTGTCACACAAAAATCCTTATCAATTAAAAACTGGCTCACCAAGAATCAATTAATTCTAAATATTAAAAACAAACTAAACTCCTTCTCTTCACTCCTAAAACTATGAACCATCTAAAATCTTCCTTCTCTATCTCTTCCCTTAACAATACACCTATCTCTGTTGAGTCTCACACCAAACTTCTGGGAATCACCGTAGATGACCAACTCAAATTGATCTGTATGTCTAAAACAGCATCAAGAAAACCCACCAAAAACTTGAACTTTTGTATAGAAACAAAACATTTCTCTCCATAAGAGCTAAAATCTCCCTATCACATGCATGCCTCCTTCCAAGCCTATTCTATGGCTCCCAAACCCTCACTAATCTTCAGACTACTCTCTTATCAAAATTAGACTCCACATACAACAAAATTGCTAGATTTGACACAAATCTAACCTACCACTTTCACCACTGTCTTGCCCTTAAAAGTTTAACTGGTTAGAATTTCCCCATCAACTGCTCCTGTCTCAACTTGGGATCATACATACTATATTTTACCAGCCCTCTTCCTGCCCTGACATTGCCTCTCTCATCTCTGTATATCCCTACAAGATCTCTCTGAAGTTCCAACCAAAATCTCCTCCAGATCTACAAACTCAAAAGCAAAATAGGACAAAACCTATACAGCTTCTGCCCTGCCCAATACTGGAACAAACATCCCCTAGATATCAGGAATCTTAATCATCCACAAAAATTGAAGACTGCTATCAAAAACTTTCTTAACAGTACTTGGATCTGTCGCTGTAATTCCCCTCTGTGACTGTTCCACCTTAAACTCATTCTTTCTTTCACTTATCCCTCTTCTTACTTCCGCTCAGGTCTACTCTCTGACTGTACTCCAACTGTCTCCTACTACTCGACTAACATAGCCTACAACTTTCACCTCTCTGAGTTCTACTTAAGCAAACAAATACTTCTTCTTTCAGCTTTTCCCAGTTAGGGGTCACCACAGTGGATCACCTGTCCACTCATGATTGGCAATGGAGTTTTGTATGGTGTTGAGTTGCCAGCCCGGCACCTAACCTTCTACAGAAGGCACACACATGCACGCACTTAGGCCTATGGCCAATTTAAAGTATCCAATCCACCTACAGCATGTTTTTGGGATGTGGGAGGAAACCGGAGCACCTGGAGGAAACCCACGCAACCACAGCGAGGACATGCAGACTCTGCACAGAAGGCACCCCAGCCAAGAATCAAGCCAGAGAACCTCTTGCTGTGAGGCAGCAACACTAACCACTGCACCACCATGGCCACCCTTAAGCAAACAAATACTAACCATTCTTATTCCTGTAAGGCCATTTCTCACACTTCTACTTGACACACAACTACAGAGACTGTGCTGCCTTTTTTTAGTGCACAAGTTTGTATATACAGGTAACTTCAGATGTGTAAATAATGTACATTTACTTTATGATATCTTTGTATATCTCACTGAACAATTCTATCTACTACTCTATATGATTGTAATACTTATGAAGATTTTCTCCCCGGACCTCTGCTGAAAAAGGGCTATGGCTCAGTCAGACTAACCCAGTCAACAAATGTCAAATAAATAAATAAATAAATACATAAATAAAAGTTATCTTCCACTGCATTCAGCAACATTTCTACCACCCAACCACCAGGCGACAGTCCTTCTGTTTTGTTTTGTTTTGTTAAATTCCCAGTAACAGCATATTTATAAACACAATTTCTACTTCTGAAATAACACAACTTCTGAAGAAAATGTGCATTTGTTCCATGTCTTTAATGTAAGGTTTGTACAGGAAAGAATGTACCTGTGCTTGTTCATTTGACTCTGTATCATATCCAGAGAAAATAATGTTTCTCCTTATTCAAGAAAATATAATAAACACTGGATTATGAGATGCCTTAGTAATGGTAAAACATGACATGTTCATGGATTTTTGCATTTTTTAGGCTAGAGCACTCGTTCACCATAGTTGTATGCTTGTATTTATTCTTATATGCATTACTTGTAATAATGTTAATTTAAATGCTCAGTGCTTATAATCTGTTTTAATTTTGTGTGAATATAAATAAGTGCAATAAAACACTTCAATTGGAAACTATAATGGAATCACAGTAATGACCAGAAACTACACTTAAAACCATGTGTATAGTTCAGAGAACTTAAACTAATGAAAATGGAATTTCACTTTTTAAAAACCATAAATCAGTTTCCCTGCTCTTATCCACCCATTTTCTTGTCCTGTATTGTTTCAAACTGAAAACTTACACCATATAAAGGATCTCTTCCAATATGTATTAATGGTTTTATCTCTTACACTGCAAATCGTAAGGGCTTTAGCAATCTCTCCCATATGAAAAGCCTGCCAAGAACAGGCCTTGTAGACAGCAAGAGACACAGAATATGCCTTATTATAGCAACCCTGAAGCAACTGTAGCATATAAAACATTCTGTTACAGCACACATTATCTTCACAGCTCCTAAAACATGCGACTCCCAGTGCTATAAAATATCTCTTCCAGTTCACAGTTGCACCACTACTCACGAGCACTTCCTGTTTTTCATCTCTGCTTCATATTCTTGTATCCTGGTCAGTAGACATATTCATGCGTCAAAAAGCTCAGTCAACACTGTCTCAGAGAGGATAGGTATGGAAAACTGACTAGATCTGGAATTCTAATGCATTACAACTTAGTGATACCTCCAGATGGTGCTGCAGTTGCCTCCTACCTATATTACCTATAGCTAGGTGTCTAATTCAGCCTGCCCATATTTACATTAATTCCAAAACCAAGCTGTTAAAAGAGTTCAGTTTAAAGCTTACATAATGGGCAATACAACTGCATTGATATTGGGCCTCTGTCTACTGCTGCTTAAAAGCTATTAATTGTTGTTCATAAAATATTTTTATATTGTCATAATTTTCGTATTTTCTAAATATCTCATCAACAAAGTAGCACATACATAACATGCCTCATATCAAAATATGTATGTAGCTTGAATGGTTACTGAGATATTGTCAAGTTTGCAAAGAATTACACAAATATTATTAATGTTTTTATTATGATTTATAAAATCCAGCTTAAGACCTAGAATCTAATGAGCATTACCACTATAGACACTTGATTATGCTAAACCACTTGTGATTTACATTCTTTGGTAACCTTTATCCAGAGATATGAATATTTGTTAGAAAGTTTGAGGCCATAACCTGATTTTGTCAAAAAGCTCGAGATGTAATTATTGGGAGTTCAGAGTACAAATCTCCAGAGCCCAGTGGAGTGAACACTGAACATAGCAGCAATGCACTGTGTTTCAATGATTCTGTTCTGGTGCTCTCTTAAGCTTATTATTATGCTAAATTTGCTGTCTATACGGGAAAGGTAGTATGTCTTATTTTGAGATTAGAAGATAGAGTGTGAGAATTAACAGTGGAAAAAATTAACATTAGTATGCAATGACAACTTCCAAGTACCAAACGTGCATGCATTATTTTATTTACATGTTAACATAACACCATGTTTGTAGCAGGCAGCATGTGCTTTATATTCAAAAACAAATGGCAAAGTGCTCTTTTTCTTTTGCTACCCAAATGTTATCATCATTTTAAACAGAATTATTAACAATCAATGAAAAACATGATCTAAACTGAATCAGGGCAGTAAAATTTGTAACTTTAAACAATGGCAGACTAAACCAGAAAGGTGTTTACCATCAGTCTGTGCACATCTGAGTTTGCAGGCATGAAAACAAGTTTGGAAAAGTCATACCCTGGGACTCATAAAGAGCCCCACTGTGGGACCTAAGAGATGCAGCCAAAAGGATCAGTTTCCATGATCATGGAAAATGTTATTCAGTGATAAATTAGCTACAATGAGAACACAATCAGCTGATTTGCGTGTCTTTATTAATGTAGTGTTAACTGCTAGTGTTAATCAGCACTCTCTTGTAGTAATCAGCTCTGATTTCCCATGTATCACATTAAAACAGGCAGTCCCTTCATTCATTCACACACACACACACACACACACACACACACACACACACACACACACACACACACATTCAAACACAGCACACCTGCACACACATGTACACTCGCACGTACACACACACACACACACACACACACACACACACACACACACACATTCAAACACAGCACACCTGCACACACATGTACACACACACGTACACACACACACACACACACACACACACACACACACACACACACACACACACACACACACACACACACACACATTCAAACACAGCACACCTGCAGACACATGTACACACACGTACACACGCACACACACACACACACACACACACACACACACACACACACACACACACACACACACACACACACACACACACACACACACACACACACACACACACACACACACACACACACACACACACACACACACAGACACCTGCAGACACACACACACACACACACACACACACACACACACACACACACACACACAGACAAAAACGCATACACACACACACACACACACACACACACACACACACACACACACACACACACACACACACACACACACAAACACACACAAATATGCACATATACACACATACTGCCATAACTTTTATCTGTTCCTTAGTTCCCAGGATGTCCCTGATGTATCCTCTTACTTTTTCTCTGCCTGTAGTAAATCAGGGATGACTACAATCAGTCAGTAATGACAGTTTAGAGTTTCATACTTCTTATTGCTCAGAAAGCACATTGTGATGTTCTACCTGTTACTCTATTAATTTTTAAATGGCTCAGAGTAGTATTAAAAATTCTCCATGGTGGCATCTAGTGTCCCTCCTGCCTTTGTCTGGAAGCCTTGAACATAGCTATTTAGACACTTGGTAGCACCCACCACATGGACACACCCCCATCCCTCTCAGCTGTCCCTCATTTTTCAGCATGTCTCTGATTTTGTCTTATACATGTCCAGTGCCCCACCAGTCAATAATACTAGACAGAGTTTCATACTTATTGTTTAGAAAACTACATCTACTAGAGTGCTAGAGATGCTTTGCATTAAGTACTCATTTACTGAAGTGGATTAAAGCTCTGAATTGTTACTGAGATGTTTTCTGAGCCAAGAGTATGCCAATATGAAGCTTTCTCTCCCTGTTCTGTTTTAAGTGACTTAGGATAACATTTAAATAGGGGTGCTGGAAGCTGATAAAGGCTGGAAGGTTGGGTGGAGGACAAGAGAGGCAGTTTGTAATAAAAAAGGGTACTTTTTTAGAGCTATGTTCTTCCATAACATAAACATCTACTTGATACAAGTGGAGTTGCTTTAAAGATAACTGAACAGAAATTTCATTCAAAATTACGAACAAAGCTAGTGTTGAAACTGGTTAGTATGTGAAGCAGAACGAATAACAGGATTAGTAATCTGTCTATCATATAATTACAAACTAATTACTGTTTTACCCAATTTCAAAATCTATGAAAGAGACAGTTTCACTGGAGTGCATGTTTTCTGAACCACTCATAAAGAGGATCTGTTTTCTGGGAACTTGGGTGACTATAAGAAAGGATAACATTAAGTATTAGCTGACAACAGGAGTGAAATAATCTCACTTTTATATGGTATTTGGTAACTGCTGAACTCCACCTGCAGACAATAAGCAAAAAAAAAAAAGTGAACAGCTTTGTAAGCATGGACTACAGTCCTCATAGCATGCCATGCACTTTATATTGCGCAGGTGGAAGTACCCAGGTTGTAGAACTTCTAAAGCTTAGGTACTTACAGCTTGACAATGAAGTGCACAGTAGGCTCTCAGGAATATGGTCATAAATAGACAAACAATAAAGTCCCTCCTTAAGGTTTGCCTGGCGTGCAACATTATTAACTTAAATACAAAAATAGCATCTATGTCACTCACTCAAAGACAAACTAATTCATGTGTATAATAAGTAACCGGTCAAATTATAAAATGCATATATCAGCAAAATTAATATGCTTTTTTCCTAAAATGTCTATGTAGAAATGCTAGTTTCTGTGTGGCCTTTATCGTCACCTCCAATTCAAGGTCAGCAGAAAACAGTCGCACAGGTCAACACTCTCTTCAGTAATGAAGAATAACAGACACATACTCACACACACTAAATGATTACACTTAATTTTATACCAGACACATACAGCAGACACAAAATGAAAAAAAAAATGATAAAGCCCTGCCAGCTACTTGCAATAAATTTCATAGGCAGAGACCAGCTGATGCACATTCCAACATAGGTAGAATATCAGTCCCAAAACTGGATCACATTAAGTTGGCTTTCTTTAATGCCACAAGTTTAAATAATAAATTATAAATTACCTAATCTAAAGACACTCCTACATTTGGAAAACGTCAATATCTATGCAGTGAGTGAAACTTGGTTTAAATATAAAGAGAGTACTTGCTCTCTATACAAGGCCCAGTGGCCACTGCAGTAGAGTTTCCATGTTTGTCAAGGAACATATAATTGCCAGGCAGATCATACTGAGCTATAGATCAATACAGGTAGGATTAATTATCACCTACTAGGTTGTGACAACACCCCTTCTTTTCCCTGATGATCATGTAAGATTCATCAGTATTCTAAATGATCTCTTTATTAGCAAATTCTCACTTATTTTGGGCAATTAACTAGTAACTCCAATTCAATAAACTGGGATCATATGTGAGTACTAGGCTAACTGCCCTTCTGAGCCATTTTAAGCTTAACCAATTATCCCTTGTGAGACTCAAATCCTGTACCTTGTTTTTGTAAGGAAAACACCTTAGCCATTAGGCCACCCTCCCAACCCCGATGGGATATGCTTAATGTAGGATATGCTTAAAATTTTCTAGAGTAAAAAAAAAAAATCCATTGAGCAGCTGGTAAATAAGCCTACTAGAAGGCATAGCATTTTTTACCTGATTCTTACAAACATGATCACCTCTTACACTGCTCCTTGAGGATCTCCTGCCTCAGTGACATTGGACTACAAACTTTTGACCTCCTGTGTTCAACTCTCAAAAGCACATATAGCAAACCCAGTAAATCTGCAAACATGCCAACCTCAACCTCCTATGTGACATAATATCAAAATCCATTCATGACTGCACCTCCACTAACCTTAATACAGCAGCAAGCTTCACTAAAGAATTAGACACCTATTTAGAACAATTTATAGAGCTAGTAGTCCCTACCATAACTTCGATTTAAGGAAATTCATAAACTAACCACCCGGGTGGTTCTCCACCATAAATAAACTATTCAACAAAAATAAGAAACTCCATATATTATTTAACATTCAAAACCCATCTTTAAAGGATAATATCAAAAGTATTACAAAAGCACTGAAGAACTCTATCATGTCCTCTAAAGGAGCACATGAACTTTGGCTTATGAGGTTAGGCTGGCTTCTGAAGCCAACAATAATTATAAATTATCCTTTGTATCTACTTAGGAAACTTCTTCTTTCGGCTTTTCCCAGTGAGGGGTTGCCACAGTGGATCATCTGTCTGCTCATGATTGGCAGTGGAGTTTTACAGTGTCAAGTTGCCAGCCCAGCACCCAACCTTCCACAGAAGATACACACATGCACACACTCACACCTAGGGCAAATTTGGAGTGTCCAATCCACCTACTGTATGTCTTTGGGATGAAACCAAAGCACCTGGAGGAAACCCACACGACAACAGGGTCAACATGCAGAATCCACACAGAAGGCACCCCAGCTGAGAATTGAACCTGAGAACCTCTTGCTGTGAGGTGGCAACACTAACCACTGCACCACCGTGGCTGCCCTATTTATTTAGAAAACTAAAAAAGAGAAACAATACCCATCATTGCTGCGAATTATATATAATGGGACCTCCTATTCTTACCCAAATGACATCCTTGCAATCATATTTAATACAAACTAAAGCCCTGAAATATCTGAATCCTTTACTCACCCAAGTAGCTTTAAAGTATCTTTAAAAATCATTTATTAAAAATGCTAACCAAGATCAAAAATACTTCCTCCACGGGACCCAACAATATACCTGCTTGCTACTTTAACAGCTTTAAACATGGACACATACTCTTCAAACTGTTTATGTTTAGCTTCAGTTTTTGTTCCCAATGAGTGGTACACAGCAGTGCTGATGCCCCTGTATAAGGGTGGACTTAGAACTTACCCATTAATTATAGAACTTTCAACCTTACAAACTTCATTTGCAAAGCTGTCGGATGTATCACAACTGAGTCATAAACTGTGATATGACGAATCTTGTTCGATTTGATCTTCAACAGTTTTAATTTGTGAAAGGTAGATCCTATCTATTTAATCTGGTAAATTTCTTCAAAAGGGCTACTGAGGCTGGAGATGATGGCCATGCAATGCAGGTAGCTTTTCATGACATAGTCAAGGCCTACAACACCATTTCCTGTGCAGGCATCATATAAAAAATAGTTGCTTTAAAAATTGACCCATACATGGTAAGATTGATAGTAAACTGGGTACAAGACAGAACCCAGGCAGTGTAAGTTGCTGGTGCCTCATCAGAAAATATGAAAGAGGCTAGCATCGTTCATGAAGGCTTGGTGCTGGGACCAGAGCTTGATCATGGTCAAATGGGACCTAGGCAAGGGAATGGATCAGGTCCTCCATGCACAACACCCCCTCCTGTAACCATTCCAGTGTCCCATTCCTTGGCAATTTCTCCTCAATTACTATAAACACCATTCAAACCTGTCAGTGTGCACAGTGTTTTCTGCTTTACTTCAACAATGATTACAAATATTTGGATTTAATATAAAACTTTTATTTTAAATTTTAAAGCACAAACACTGATAGGTATTTGGTAAACAAAGCATTACAGTCTCACAATGAGAACAGAATTAGTATTAAAACTTCTCTGCTCTTGAAACTCACATTTCTTGAAATGGTATTGAAACCCACATTCAAAGAAAATGCATATGGCCAGTGGCTGATAAAGTTTACTTTTAGGTTGTTTTCAAATCACAGGCCCCTTGCACACATTTTAATGACAATGCATAATGCATGAGTTCTTTGATTCACCTTCCTGATTGTATTAAATTATATTCTTTGTATAATACAGCACCATTTGTTAGAATGTGTTTTAAATTTGTACTTTTGAACATTTTTCTAGTAAGCGATGAACTGATAATAATGACAAAACTGCCCAATTCAGAACATTTCAACCATAAAAGACAACTCAACCTTCTGTCATTACAGTCCATCAATATCTGTCAATATGCACAATCTCTGCAGAAGTAAAAGTCATGAATAATTCCAGATTAAAATCATCTGTAACTAATGAAGAGGTTGCTGCTAGAAAACAACTTTATATTTTAGTGTTTCATCTACAAATTCAGTGCTGCTGCTCTTGAAGAATAAATTGCCCATGTTGCTTAAAAAAATGATAAGCTAGTAATATTGTAATGGGGAATGGATGCCAAACTGATAACAGGTTCATAGTTACTAGGCATCTCATCTAAAGGAGAACATACTCAGGACTGCAGCACCCCACCCCACTAAAAGTACAACACAACATCAGCAACCCATCTACATGCTGTAGGTACAGAACCCACAGCCTTCTGCATCCAAAGCACATATGCTACCTGTTTTGCTACTGACAATACTTTTCAATTCTACAGCACAATAGTGATACCATTTGCTAAACAAAACAGTTGGACATAGTAAATAGTCTTAGCATGAGCAGCAGTAAACTTCTATTTTCTTGAAGCTCACAGCTCCTTGAAAATGCACCTGAAACTCAACTCCTTGAAAAATGCACCTGACACTCTCCTTTTCCTGTAACTAAGGTACAGGGTTTGAGTCTGAGCAAATCACTAACCACCTGCTACCCCTAACGAGGGCATTTTGCACACACACAGCCCCCCCTCCCCCATACTTGTCTGTTGAAGCAGAAATGTCTTCTATTCAAATTTCACATGGAGTGGAAGACATAAACAAACAACAGGTTTGTGCAATTCTACACTGATACACGCACAGATGTTGCGACCAGACACAGAGGGCACTCTTTTTTAAGAACACCCTCTGTTTCCACTCCCAGCATCTGTGTGTGTACTGGTGTATTGATGCACAGATGTGTTGTTTGTTTATATCCTCCACATTAAAAACACACACACAATTTTTTTTTTAATTAAAAAAAAAATTAATATGGCAATCCCTGGCCAGTGGGAACCCCTTTACAACCAGTAGGCCCTAGGCAACTGCCTTGGTCACCTAGTGCTAGATCTGGCTCTGGCTTGGACCTCTCCTTTTTGTACTTACTTCTCAGATCTCCCAGAAGAAAACCAATATCTTTGCCTAACAATGTCTGCAGATGTCTGAAAAAACATGGGCTACTGTTAAGTCAACAAAGAGGCTCAAATTCTTCTAGCATATTACTGAGCATGTCTGTCCTGGGTCACCTCTAACAAGCAGCAATGATGAAGGTAAAAGCAAAGATAGAGGAAAAATGTAAAGTAATATGCATTTCTGCTCTCAGACCCCAGTTTCATGCTGAGACAAATGACACACAGATTAAGCCCTGCACATACACTCTTGGGACCTAAGACACCTATCCTGCAGATGATTATATTATACTACGTAGGTCTTGTGGAAAGAAAAAGATTGGCAGTGTGGCAACAAATAAGTCTTGGAAATACAAAACATTGACTAGAGTGATGGATAATAACAGGAAATAGGATATTAAATACCATGACTATGCTTTAGTTATGCTGACAAACCTTCCAAGACAGCAAAATCAACCCATGGAAATCTAAAGGTGTTACTGCTCAATGCCAGGAGTTTAAACAAGAAGCCCCACTCCTTCCAAGCTCTCCTCACATTGGAGAATGTTGACATCTGTGCAATTAACAAGACATTTTAAAGCCACAGAAAGTACCCTAGCAGTGCAATGTTTCAGTGCCTTCCACACATTTCTAACAGTAGCTGCACAGATGGACTAAAGTTGTCCAGATCTGCATCTTTAGCAAGCATACCTCTATGTTAGTTAAACAGGATGATGTGCTAGAGTTTCTCCAAGTACAGGTTATCATAGACAGAGTCTAGCACTTTATTCAAGCAAGCTATTGGTCACCATTCATTATCTCAGGAAACCCATAGCTCATACTTACCCCTGCTGGAGGCATTCACCATTCAACCAAGTACCATATTCATGGGGGACTTAAATTATCCCTAAACAGACTGGGAATTCTATATGACCCCAAATTTGCAGGCACAGAGATTCCTGAACTTGTATACCCAAACACTCTAGATCATGTAGTTCATTTGCCTACTAGAGGCACAAACATATTGGACTTGGTACTCACAAATATGGGAGAACACTGCATCCCATTTAATGTCATGACCTCTCTGGTAAACTCAGATCACAAGTGGTATCCTTCGAATTAAAAATCAATTTTGCGACCCCAGTAAGCCCTGTAACAGTTAGGAACTGTTCCCAGACAAACTACCTTTTATTAAGTGATAATCTCTCAAAATTCCAAGCCCCTCCAAACCCAAATAACACAGTAGCTGGTGTGGAATTGTTCATAGAAACTCTGTACAACCATGTTAATGGTAGTATAGAGGCTGCTGTGCCTACCAGAAGTAAGCTCAAAACAGACTCTAAAAACAAACTGCCCTGGTGGAATCCAAAGCTAAACACACCGTACAGCAAAAGAAAAAAAGTCATAGCTAAAGGGGATAAAAACTCTCTCATTAAACTAAATAGACAATTAAGATGGCCAATAAAGTCCAAGAATGCCAGTTTTGATGTAAATATGGCTTCCATGACAACCACAAGGCCACCTTCAGTTGTGTCAGAAACCAAAAGTCAGCATACAACAGTGTGCCAAACTGGCTACAACTGGAGCCAAGTTCATGGAGCTGGGAGATGTATCAAGTCTACTGACAGACAAATTCAGCTCTATCTTTACCCCCACTCACCCCCAGTCATTTCCCAGGAAATACTATGTAATATTACCACTCTCTACTATCAACAGGTTGCAGGTCCTAGTTGTACCCTCTAAGGCTAAGAACACAGATTCAATGGGCTGCAGTATCTAAGGCCAAGAACACAGCTTCAGTGAGCCCGATAACATTTAAAGCTATTTAGGAGGTTTCTTTGGATAAAAGGGAGGCCGGCATAATGGTTAAGATATTTGCTTTATAGACACAAGGTGCAGGGCTTGATTGTCACATGGGCTAATTGACTAGGCTTAAAATAGCACACAGAGGAGTTAGCCTAGTACTAATCTATGAACTTTTATGAACTTAGGACATCCTGGGATATGACCTATCAGGCGCAATGGAGTCACTATTCAACTATAGCCTCCAAACAGGCTTTGTACCAAGCGAATGGAGGACTGTATCGGTCATCCCTCTGCACAAAAGTGAACCATCAACAGATCCCAGGAACTACAGACCCATTAGTCTGACTGGTCTCATATGCAAAGCCATGGAAAGAATTATCATAGAAATGATTAACTGTGACATAGAAAACCTGTAGACACCGGACCACACCCAATAATCCAGACAGTTAATTACCATGGAATCTGAATTCCTAATAGCATAACTGTTCCCACTTCCATTAGGATTATGGAATACCACCACATTAAAAAAACACAGATCTGAAAATCATGGTGACAAAATATAACCAAATCATGGTTTCATTCAAATTAAGCTTACTGGGTGACTTCATCAACTTCACTCTGGTACACTTGTCACTTCTTACTTACCTCCACAAAGAGGCATGTCAATAGTAGAGTCCCTCAGGGCTCTGTGCTGGGTCTGCTCCTCTTATAAAACTAGGAGCAGTCATTGAATCCCCCCAAGATACCAACATCTTACAGAAAGGTCTAATGAAAATAAATGACAGGTGCCAAAGCCATGGCTTAAAACTCAGTGCCAAGAAATGCATAATTGGATAGTCAGCCACTCTGGGAAACTACCTCATTGATAAAACAGCCCTGAGAGCAGACTCAGCAGTCAGGAATTTGGGGACATGTGTAGATAGTAATCTGGCCTTTGACCAACATGTGTCTAAGGTAGTAAGAAAGTCATTCTATATCGTTCAACTTATAAATAAGAGCATGGCATCCTAGGTTCAAAGTGGTCATCGTGCCACTGTATTTGGCCTTCATCAGACCCATCATTGAATATAATGCCCCTTTGGTATATACCTAACTAAGCACATGCAAAGACTGGAATGGCCAAAGAGGGTCCTCCAAAAAGAATATAGGACATAAATACAGTGTCCTGTACAGGTTGTCTCAAAGATCTATCTCTGTACTCTATTTCTTACAGACTGCTGAGACGTGATCTATGCCTGGCATACAAGGCATCGTTGGATCCTGCTCTGATGGATCTTTGCATACCTGCAGAATGAGCAGCATCAGAACTATGAGCTCTAAGGACCTAAACTTTGTTTAAAATATAAATAGGACATGGCAGAGGAACAGGCGACAGTCAGCATGACACCCTGAACCCATGTAGAAAAATGGGGAAAAAGGGAGCTGATGATGATGATGATGATGGAGGAATAGTTATGTATTTCAGAGAATTCCCATTCTCTGGAATAGACTTCCCATCTATGTGAAGCACAGTTTTCCCCTAAACCTATTCAAGTGTAAACTGTGCCAGTGGATGGGAAATCAAATATGTTCCCCAGTCTGGCACCTATGTCTCTGATGGACAGAGCCAAACATTAAATCATGTCCTAGCTAACATACTAATTTTAGAACAACCTCTAAGGCACTGTAACACACGAGATACATTTGGTTGCATGCCTAGGTTTATAAAGGCCCTTGTAGCCATTAGTCTAGTATAGATCTATGAACATATGAGCAGTCCTGAAAAACAGTATATGAAACCTTACCTGACTGGCTGCCACTTGATTTCAGGTCCACAGAATGGCATAGGCAAAGTATTCAATACAATAAAAAAGGAAAAAAATAAAGGCCAGTCCCTATCCTGATAACAAGTAACAAGCAGAAAAAGAAACAGGACTAAAGTTTACAGGGGTCATACACCAAACTAAACATCCTATGCAGTGATGGCAATCATACAGCATCTCTGCAGTCAGCAGTACACATGAATTTCAGTGCAAAGGAGAGAAACTCTGACCACCACTCACATTAGAACCAAGCAGTAGCAAAGGCAACCACCCCCACATCTCCCAGAATTGATTCTGTGCCATACTCTAATACAGACAAAGGCATTCTACAATTTTCCCTTTCCACTACTGAAAATACTATAGCTTGAGACAGAAGCTGCAGAACAGAAGTGTCTTATCCCTTTCAGATGGTCACTGTTATCACCTCATCCCCATCTCTTAATACTCCACCGCTTGCTAGTTTATTGCTGTTCACACATAATGGAATTTTCTGCAAATTTTAGATAGTTACCTAATTAATATTATTATATATTTCATATATATTTTTTATATAATTTTATATTTATTCATTGCTGTCCTGTATTTTGTTGTATTAATTTATAATAATGTGAAATAGGTGGATTTTTATATCTTAAGCCGCGATATGGAATTACCATTAACATTAAATTAAGCCATATAGGTTTAAATATGAAACTCGATTATGCATTTGGAATGGTTTCCTTCTTCTCGTTAATAGTTCTGTATGCACAAACAAAGTCACGAATGTTTTAGTGGTTCTACTTATTCAAAAAACTTGCCGCTACATTTTGATGCTATCTCTTTAAAATGAACTAATTGATTGTTTTAATTGATGTTCTTGACTAAATAATTGGGAATGCTTTTTTGTATTTAAGGACTGAATTTTAAATTATGAATGTAACCTGATGAAGCGCGCCATGGTGGTGCGTGAAAGCGCTTGTTCTTTTTGTTAAAATAAATTATTATATTTCCAACGTGGTGGTTCCTTGCAGTTTTCTACATATTTATTCGTTTGGCGTTGGAAGGAACCTTTGGATGGTCATCTTTTGCTTGTTGCTGCTATTTTTATTATTCGTTTGCTTTGTTGACCAACACACGATGGATTCTCTTAATATAGAGCTTGACTATAATCTGGCAGGTACAAGCGGTACCGAGGACTGGAATAATCTGTTTCATCAACAGGAGAATCCTTTGCTTAATTTGGACCTCCAGTACAACACTCAACCTATTGCTACACATGATACGGAGAATCTACAAGATTTTTATGGCTTATTGAGAACCTTGGAGAACGACCTATATAAGCTTCACCGGCTTATATGGCAGAGGAGGCACATGGAGGCTTGTCTTCATTTCAAAGTAATTCCGCGTGGCATGCAAGTTTTGTGCATGCCAAGCTATGGGGATAGCCATCCGGACTTGTTGCGTAGATGGCAACAGCTTAATATTGACTTTGGCGCGAAATATATTAACTTGTTAATAGAGTATTTCTCTCCTATTGAATCAGATCTAGTTGCCAAGGTGGAAGGTGAGCATAAAAACTTAACACAGAAGTATAAAAGTGAACTATGTGTTTCTAAACTCAATAATATGCTTAGGCAACTCGCGCTGTATAGTAGCAAGCTTGAGCAAATTAAATTAAAAAAAGTTAAAGCGGGATTATCAGGACTTTCAATTGGGCCAGATTTTTTATGGCCGAGAGCCAACAGAAATGGAGCTGAACCCGCTAATACTGATAATATTTTTTCAATGAATTTGGTAGAGTCAATAGCACACACTGATATATCCGATGAACCCTGTGCAAGCAAGGAACTAATGGGTGATGTCCTGAATAGAGAAATATCTTCCACTAATGCTTCACTACCATGTAATCAACAGGGTTTGAAAGCCAATGAAGTGCTAGGAGCAAGACCTAAGTTGAAAAGTAATATAGTAACTATTACAGCTGCTCTTCCTTTAAACCTCCCGCTTCCATACAAAATCAGAGCGCCTGTGCGCTCTACAAGCAGAGGCAGAGGAAAGAGAAAATTCTCGGGCGAAACACCGGAGGCACGGCGAAAAACAAGGAACTGAATACTTTATTCTTTAATCTTACCTCTCTGGAATTTACAGCAGATGAGCAATCCCTTCTTAATAAAGGATTGTCCTTTATTCCTTCTAATGGAAGTGAGCTCTCGGAAACTCTGATAGCGCTTCGCCTTTTTGCAAGAAAGCTCTCACTCAAGGTACTGTTTTCTGACTCTACAAATAATGATTTAACTTATGAATCTCAAGTTTGCAAAAGGAAAAGTTTATTCATGCCACCTATGCATAATATGGTTGAGTGCTTCCTGCGTTCATGTGAACATGATTTTTATGCATATATAAAGAGAAGAAGCATAAGGGTGTATATGTCAATTTAAGTATTACTCAAAAGTGTTGTCTTGATAATTTCCGTAATAATGATGACATTATATTTAAACCTGCTGACAAAGGAGGGGGGGGTGGTCGTTATGGACACCGCCCTCTATGTGGGGTTGATGCATGATATGTTAAATAATGGTCTAGCTTATAAATTAATAGATAAATCGAAAGTGGATTGTTTAGTGGGGGAAGTGCATGATACGATCTATGACTTGTTGATGAGTAGATGTATAGATAAATGCTTGTATGATTTTTTGTTGATAGACTCTCCTTTGATACCAATAATCAAGGGTCTCCCAAAAATGCACAAAGGGATACACCCACCTCCTTTACGCCCCATAGTCTTAGGCAGGCACTGGGTGACGGAAAATGCCTCGATATTTATACAAACTAAGTTAGGTCCATTGGTTAAGCTGATTCCAACAATTTTGAAAGATTCTTATGGGTTAATACAAGATTTAGAACAAGATTCTCTATGCAAAAACATGCAGAGGAATACCTTAATGGTGACACTAGATATTAAGAATCTGTTTACAAGCATCCCCAATGATTTTGGCCTTGAGGCTATTAGGGAATGCTTACATGCATATGGCACACTGGACAGTAATGACCAGATGCTAGTATGTAGTCTGCTAGATATGGTGTTAAATAACAATATTTTTCTGTTTCGTGACCAAATCTATGCACAAACATGGGGAGTAGCCATGGGCACTCCCTGTGCAAATGCATATGCAAATTTGGTCATTTACCAATGGGAAAGGAGGTTTATCTTTGATAATGAGAGGTTTAGGAACATAATCTTATACAGGCGTTTTGTGGACGACATCCTTCTATTTTGGAATAATGACGTGGATTCACTATATGAGTTTGTAATGTATATGGAATCCACTTCTTTTTTGAAATTTACCTTTGAATATTTGTTAGATCTTGTAAACTTCTTGGATATCACTCTTATTAAAGAAGTTAATAATAAAATTACTACAACATTATATAGAAAGCCATGCTGGAGGAATGGAATCCTTCACTTTGATAGTATGCACCCCCGCTATATCTTTCGAAATGTAATAAAAGGGCAGATAACAAGAATTTCTAGGCTCTGTAGTAAACATGAGGACATGCTTAATTTAGTTGATTATCAAAAAAGTTGCTTCATTGATAGAGGTTATCCTTTAGCTTTAGTGGATGACTTAACTTTGACTGCACTTGAGACCCCTACATATGTGAAAAAAGGAAGTTTTAGTCATCATTTTAAGAAGAATAAAATGAAATTATCCTTTAATATTAAATATACGAATGATATAGACCATATTATGGGTATTATACGGAATAATTGGAAGATTTTGCTTCTTGATTCGTCCCTGTTACAGCTAGTGGGAGAAAGACCGGTCTTTAGGTTCAGTAACAGCTTGAACCTTAAGAGATTACTTTGTAATGAAAAAATGAACATTCAGCAGTTGGATATTAGATCATGGTATAAGAAGGGTACATATCCATGTACCAAATGTAGCATGTGCAAGTTTATATCGAACACTCAAACTTTTGAAGTTCCTGGCATAAACACAATCTTTAAGCCTGCATTTTATGCCACATGTAATTCAACTAACATCATATATTTAGCCACCTGTGATTCATGTGATGCATATTATGTGGGCATGACCTCAAGAAGGCTTAAAGATCGCATGTACAATCATGTGTATGACATGAGAAAGGGAAATATTACTAATGCGCTGGCTAAGCATTGTCAGCAGTTCCCTCAGCATGCCTTTAAATTTAGGGTTATTCAGATTGTGCATAAGAATAAAAGAGAGGGGAATATAATGGATACCCTTGAACTTTATGAATTGAGGTGGATATTAAGTTTTAGATCCCATGTTGAACCTGGTTTGAATTCAGCGGTTAGTATTCGACCGGCTTTACTAGGGTATGGATGAATTTTTCATTCAGTTCCTTTTCATTTTATTTTTATGTTATGTTTTGTGCAGGCTTATGTTTCAGTTTTGTCTTATTTTATTTTATTCTTTATTATTTTTTATTCTTCGTATTCAAGCATTTACTTTATCTCAGAAACATGAATTGATAAAGTTAATAAATATGTAGTACTTTATAAGCATTTGATTTATTATTATTATTTTCTATATGTATATATTAGATTTATTTTTAATGTGATGAACTGATATTTATATATTTGTCCAATTGATTCTATATAGTTAGTTAGATAATATGTGTATGAATGTGCATAATATATTAATAATTTAATACACAAATTAATATTTAGATAGTTACCTAATTATAATTATTATATATTTCATATGTATTTTTTATATAATTTTATATTTATTCATTGCTGTCCTGTATTTTGTTGTATTAATTTATAATAATGTGAAATAGGTGGATTTTTATATCTTAAGCCGCGATATGGAATTACCATTAATATTAAATTAAGCCATATAGGTTTAAATATGAAGCTCGATTATGTATTTGGAATGGTCTCCTTCTTCTTGTTAATAGTTCTGTATGCACAAACAAAGTTACGAATGTTTTAGTGGTTCTACTTATTCAAAAAACTTGCCGCTACATTTTGGTGCTATCTCTTTAAAATGAACCAATTGATTGTTTTAATTGATGTTCTTGATTAAATAATTGGGAATGCTTTTTTGTATTTAAGGACTGAATTTTAAATTATGAATGTAACCCGATGAAGCGCGCCATGGTGGTGCGTGAAAGCGCTTGTTCTTTTTGTTAAAATAAATTATTATATTTCCAACGTGGTGGTTCCTTGCAGTTTTCTACATATTACAATATAAATAGGACATGGCAGAGGAACAGGCAACAGTCAACATGACACCCTGAACCCATGTAGAAAAATGGGGAAAAAGGGAGCTGATGATGATGATGATGATGGAGGAATAGTTATGTATTTCAGAGAATTCCCATTCTCTGGAATAGACTTCCCATCTGTGTGAAGCACAGTTTTCCCCTAAACCTATTCAAGTGTAAACTGTGCCAGTGGATGGGAAATCAAATATGTTCCCCAGTCTGGAACCTATGTCTCTGATGGACAGAGGCAAACATTAAATCATGTCCTAGCTAACATACTAATTTTAGAACAACCTCTAAGGCACTGTAACACATGGGATACATTTGGTTGCATGCCTAGGTTTATAAAGGCCCTTGTAGCCATTAGTCTAGTATAGATCTATGAACATATGAGCAGTCCTGAAAAACAGTATATGAAACCTTTCCTGACTGGCTGCCACTTGATTTCAGGTCCACAGAATGGCATGGGCAAAGTGTTCAATACAATAAAAAAGGAAAAAAAAATAAAGGCCAGTCCCTATCCTGATAACAAGTAACAAGCAGAAAAAGAAACAGGACTAATGTTTACAGGGGTCATGCACCAAACTAAACATCCTATGCAGTGATGGCAATCATACAGCATCTCTGCAGTCAACAGTACACATGAATTTCAGTGCAAAGGGGAGAAACTCTGACCACCACTCACATTAGAACCAAGCAGTAGCAAAGGCAACCACCCCCACATCTCCCAGAATTGATTCTGTGCCATACTCTAATACAGACAAAGGGACTCTACAATTTTCCCTTTCCACTACTGAAAATACTATAGCTTGAGGCAGAAGCTGCAGAACAGAAGTGTCTTATCCCTTTCAGATGGTCACTGTTATCACCTCATCCCCATCTCTTAATACTCCACCGCTGGCTAGTTTATTGCTGTTCACACATAATGGAATGTTCTGCATTTAGCACCAGTTTCTGAATTCCTAGGCAGAATGTGCATTGTCTGATGGCATGGTTAAACCTTCATCCTTCAGATGAGACATTTAACTGAGGTTCCATCTGCTTGAGTTGGCGGCAGCTCTGAGGGAAAAAGATCCAGGGGCACCTATAGAAAAGAGCAGGGTAAGTTCCTTGATGCCCTCTCCAAATTTCCCCTAGTAATAGTATAAATACCATCTCAGGTCTCCCCTATAAAAGTGGCCATTAGTCTAGTAGGACTAACCCAGTCAACAAAGACTAGGAAAAATAAATAAATAAATAAATAAATAAATAAATAAATAAATAAATAAAACTTTCATATTAGTCTGCAACCATTCACATGAGAAAGGAATGGCCTGCTAACACCACCAATGGGTGAATTCCATTTCCTCCTATCAGCAGTAATCATGCTTCTCAACCTGTAAATGTTAAAAATCTGGATAAAGGCTGTTGAAAATGTAGATACATCGGGCCAATAATCTGGACAGTTAATTACCATGGAATCTGAATTCCTAATAGCATAACTGTTCCCACTTGCAGTAGGATTGTGGAATACCACTGCGTTAAAAACACACACACACACACACACACACACACACACACACACACACACACACACACACACACACACACACACACACACACACACACACATCTGAAAAACATGGTGATAAAATATAACCAAATAATGGTTTCATTCAAATCAAGCTTACTGAGTGACTTCATCAACTTCACTCTGGTACACTTGTCATTTCTTAAAGTCGTATAACCTTCCACGTAGTTTTTAACACATTAGACATCTCTCCTGTTGTTGCACATTTTTGTCTGTCAGCAGCTTGATCATGTAGATCTCATCCCCCACCCCTTAGAGAATTATTGTCCTATCTGATAACTCCAACTTAATTGGTACAGCATATATCATATAGATGACATTGCAGGCAGCCTGGCACTAAAGAGCCCAAGCACAGCATGAATATATTTTAGAAAATGACTGCAAAATCACCATTCTGTCCCAGCACCAAAACAGTCACCAGTAAAGCTCAGTACAATACCACACAGTACATTAAACATCACTGACACCATTCCACAAATGACATATGCCATGGAAAAATAAATATCAAAAGCTCATATTTCACCAATGTTTATGTGTGAGTGTGTGCATGCATGTACACACACACACACACACACACACACACACACACACACACACACACACACACACACACACACACACACACACACACACACACACACACACACACACACACACACACACACAAATGTATCATTGCATACTGTAAACGCTAATTATATACAATCTTGGTTGACGTTCATATTTGATTCTCATTTTAATAGTAAGTTTTCTAGTCTTTTTGTGGTCCCTTCAGTGTAAAACTCATTTTTTCTCAAAATAAATTTTTGGAATTGGTAGTACATTAATGATGATATTTTTCCATGCCTCATAAACAGATATCTTTCACAGTGAAGTCAATATCCACTAGACATAAACTTCTTAAATAAGAGTTGTCTAAACAATTTATCTCTAAACACATATTAGTAAAGTAATAGTGAAGAATTCATGTTAAAATGAGAAGTACGTCCCTATAGGGTAGGTAGACATCTGTTCCAACTTATAATACACTCTGTCTCTGAATTCCATGGCTAGCAGCTGGCTGATCCAGATTATTATACTCATTTAAAAAAAAAAAATCTCTTCTCAACTCCTGCCTGCAGTCAAGGAAGTGTTACTTTTTACTGCCCAATATATACAGAAGCTATAATATTACCATTGTTTACATTCACTTGCATCATAACATATTTAACTCTGCCTTCTAGATAAATGCTTGCAATGGCGCAGATGTGCAATTGCGCTATCACACAGCTGCAGCATCACAGCTATCATCATGTTGCCGACTTTGCAGTGCTGCCAGCAACTGTAAACAAATTATAACTTAAAAGGGCACTTGCAATTGTATGGCACCCTGTTACGTCAGGATTTGGTGTTTTGCATTACATGGCGGCAGTTGACAGGTATGACATTAATAAAGATTCTGCCTGGGAATGCAAACAGTGGCAAAGTATTGAGCCAGGTCATTTCTTTTGTATGTTTTTTTTCTGTACTTTATTAAGAGGCAAACAGTTGTGCCTGCTGTTAAAGTGGAGGGGCGCACATCTCCCCCTCCCCTATTGTTCCGGTGCACATGCATTTAAAGAGTATCACTTATGTCTAGTGTAAACATGGAGGACTACATCTCTGACTTGTTGACAAGTTGCTTTCTGTCCCAAGGGTATAGGGTTAAAGCTTTTTCCACATTGTTACCTTTTTAAGTGAATTAGGTTAATATTTAATGAGTGCCCCTGGTGTCTAGTTTTATCCCCCCCCATGTAATTTACATTTTTTGTGCTGCAAAACCTGTTGCTCTATTAACTTTTTAAGTGACTTAAGGTAATATTTCATATCCATGGTGTCTAATGTTTGCCCCACCCATACATCTTTTGAGTGCAAAACTGTTGTTCTATTAACTTTTTTTAAATAAGTTTATGGTACTGTTTAAAGACTATTCTTATTCTTGGGGTCTAGTCTTTGTCCTACCCATGTGTTTTTCATGCTGCAAAACTTGTTCAATTAAGTTTTTAACTAAGTTTAAGGTAATATTTATGTCTAGCTTCCCCCAAATATTGCAGGATTTGCTCATTAGCCTAGGGGAGATTAGAGGTATGACAGCCCCTCCACAGCCTTCTCTCTCAGTTGCACTTTCTGTTACACTTACCCATTCTCCCATACAGGCACACATCCACACACAAACGTGCACACACACACACACACACACACACACACACACACACACACACACACACACACACACACACACACACACACACACCCTACCTATCTCTTAACTAATCACCCAACTGCAACCACCCAGGCAGAGAGAGACACACACACACACACACACACACACACACACACACACACACACACACACACACACACATACACACACACACACAGACATTCACCTGAGCCACTTATCCTTCTGAATACAATTTCACATGCAGCCACACAAATGCATACATGCCTATACTCCCACCACTACCTGTCCACTCAATTCCGCAGCAATTACCTGTAATGCCTCACGCATTGAAAGTAGTGGGTGAAGTTAACCTTTAATAGAGTTAATGAACTCAGGTGGCTGAGCTAACTTACACAGCAGAGCAGTTCTATGACTCTTTAAATGCTTTACTGTAGACATTTCTGGGGGACAGCACATGACTAATTAACACACTCCTCTCCCCTGGAATGCCTCAATAGTTTGTGGCTTAGCTGAGGAGATGAGCCTCTGTGGTGATCCTATGGATCGCACAGGATTACTGTGATGGGCCTATATCTGAATTAGAAAGGACTGCTGCCATTGGTAGCAGCCTGTATTAGGACCTACTGCTGACAGCAGCACTTTGTGAATGTGGCAAGTGGTATTTGGCATGCAGATAGTTACATCATCAAATTATGTAAAAATCAAAACACTATACTTCCTGATAATATCATGGCATATTTAGCTTGAATTAGCAGAGTAATGTTTGTAAACCAACAGCGTTGACATTGAAAATAATGCAGCTGAGCTTTTATGAAAAGTAACTGAGAAGCGATACATCCTTATGCTATCTCAATGATTGACTGACTTATTTCAAAGGGTATTAGGAAAATAAATGTGTTCAGACAATATTTGTCAACAAATATAGTTATACAAATGTCTGGTTCAAACTGCGTTAATGGATAAGGTATTTTCTGCTAGTTAATGTAAACAGTGTTTTTCTGATAAGCAACAAACAATGAGTGCAACATTAGAAATATAGAGTTCAATACCTTTATTACCTGTACAGGGGACTAAAATGCACAGCACTTTGACCATCAGTCCCAAACTTTATGCTTTAAAAGCAAGTGACAAATATGGCACAGAATGAATCAATATTTATGCAGATTTATTAAGCCATTTTGGAGGGAATTAATCTATGTGCCTCTGGTCAAATTATATACACACATACAGATACAGAGAAAGTATTTTGCTTAGGCTGTGTTAGTATCATAGAAGTGAGGGGATAACATTTGCTTTGTTTTGGAACTTGAACCTAAGATGTCCACCATACAGTGCTGGTGTCTGTTGTTGACTGTAACTGAAATACTGATTGCAGCTCTGAACATTCACAACCTTCTCTTCCTGAGATGGCCAATTTTTAAGAAAAAAAACTACAGAGTTGATGAGAGAGGTCAGTGCTAGACTGATAACTGTTCTTTGAATTCACTATCAGTAGTGACAGGATATAGTGATGTCACATGCCTTGCAGATGTCCAGTGGGCTATACAGCATGAAGGTTTATTCAGAAGATAACTATGAAGTCAACTATATTTTTAAATGGCTTTTCCAGCATGTGTTTGCATATGTCTTCCCTAAATCTATCATGCATAATACTGGCTCAATCACTAGGAGGGTGAGACTCTTGCAGAATATTTATACGTGAGCTGTTTAGATAGTTTCCTGTAGAAGTAAAATGGAAATAAAAGTAACAAGGACCCTTCTTTGTTTTGGGTACAGTTTTTAACAGTACTTATCATGCATTAGACTACTGTGGCATGTACAATATGTACCTTATGAAAGCTGCAGTGAAGAAAGCTTTTCCAGGTTTGCCCATTTTGATCCATATATGTTAAGCATGACTGAGAGTAAGCAATTTATTTCAAATGATTATATATTATTCAAGTAGTGAATGAGTCCATTGTGTATAGGACATTTATGCTGGTCTTTCCAGTAATGAGGAGCAAACAGCCAGTTTGACCATTTCATTAGTAAATGAATGCAGATGTCCAACTTCAAACAACAGGCCTGAGTATCATTACAAAGAATAAGATAATCTGTAATATACAGTAAACATATGGTAGTTGCACAAGAATGTTAACTCCCTCCCCACACAACCATCCATCAGCTCACCTTGGTGCCCCATCCTATGTCGGGTCTAACTACCCTGCCTAACCTCCCCTGGACTTGCTCCATCAAGGCTGGGGCTGACAAGGATCATTAGGGCATCCCGGGACTGCATGTCATCCTTGTCATGGTGAAATGTAATGACCTGCTTTCATTTCCCCCTATCCCCTGCATTTGTGTGTTATGTCTGAGGGCTACTCACCTCCAAGGACCACACGTCTCTACATGAAAAATCTAGGCAAAAACCCTCCCCAGGAAGTACACAACCATCCCTCTCTGCCAGCACTTCAGATAAATGAGACACACTATTGAAATCCAAGTCTTCTGGGCTATAGTACACCACAGCAAATGGGCCAACCTTGCTAATTTTAATCTAGTTTCAATGGATGTTTCTAGAACACAGGTATGAGAGAACTCCCTGCATTAAGCCATCCAAGAGGATTGTGGTACCTATTAAATATTTGCACATGTCAAAATCCAAATCCAGGGGTGGAGTAGGAATTTCCAAGAAGAAGCTAATTGATCTAACTGTCAATTCTCAGGCTACATATTTGATACTGGGCACAAATCCTTGTTTGACGCATTTTGGACACATTTAAAAAAATGAGTTTTTGCCTCGATTAATTATCTTGCTCAAATTTGTAAAGCTTTAAAATATTATGTTAAAAACATATAAAGCTATAATATTCATAAAGTGTTATCTAAATAGCTAAAGGATGAAGTAAACAGACTTGCTGTGACTTATTATAAAGGTCTTTGCCAAAACATGGTCTGACAGGATAACAGCTCTATTATGGTGAATCACTTCTTGAATAGAAATGCATGTGTTAATAAATTATGGCATCACTTAATATATGAATTAGTCAGTATTTTGAGATACAGGCCTATTCTATTTTTTCTTAAAGACAGTGCTAAAACATTCCATAAAACTAGACTCATAAGTTAGAAAACTATGTAAAAGGGATGGAAATGATTTATGTGACATAATTAGGAAATAAGCAAACATGGGCAGACATGTAACTACCCCACAGATGACACACTTTTGAAAAGTGACACAGATTTTAGGAAACAGCATTTTATTAGCAATGAACTACCCTTTGACTACAATTTTTCTGCTGACTGTAGGAAATTCATTTATCTAGCTAAATTGATCTCATGGGATATATCGTCTAGATCAATGGATGTTCTTATTCCTGTCTGCTCCTCTGTTATCAGACCCATAATAAAATATAATCCCAGTTTTATGTACTTGTCAAAGGCTACAGCGATTCCTCACAAAGAAAATCAAGGACATGTCTTCTGTGTGTTACATAGACTGTGTTAAAGCTCTTTGTCTCTTCTCTGTTTCTTACAGATTTTTGAGGGTGGAACCTTTGCCTTGCCTACAAAGTCATAAAGTATCCTTTCATGTGTGACCTACTACACATCTGCAAAAGAAACAACACCTTAAACAACTGATCAATGGAAGTAAAATTCCACCACAGCATAAACTAGTCCTGCTGACAAGATATATCTCTCTCAAATTATCCTTTTCTTATGTTATAGACTACTCAAGTGAAAAACATATTAGCTCCTTGACTGTCTTCAAAAGCAGCCTGGATGCATGGATGGGAAAGTGTAAATTCACCCGGAGGCTGGGTCCTCAAACCCAGATTACAATTACTTCATGTTGTAAGGTCCTGGTGTAACGGGATATTGAGACTAGGCAACAAGTGATAAATCTGATAAACAACCTTGTCTAAATCTATGAACCTATAATGGGAAGGGTAAGGGGACAGAGCTGAAATATTTCTTATTATGTATTATGTTTCTCTGTCTTCTACCAAACAAGGTTCCACATGTAAACTGTTTACTGATGTTTGGAAGAATAAGCTGGGCTACTTAAATTGTAAAGTACAAAAGCAATATCTGAGGAAGTGGAAGCTTGTTATCTGTGAGTATTTTGGCAATTGTTTCATTTATCAGCAGATAACAGACAGTAACATCCCAAGGTCACCTAAATACTTGAATGTTTATATTTTCACTTAGGGGCACAGTAGAATGTATCATTGCTCAGAGTATCAGTTTAATTTTCTACTTGATTTTTAACTGTGTTATCCAGTATACATTCACTTACACCTTAGTTTGATTAGAGAAACATTGCTTAGTCTCCAGTCTACATCTATCCACTTTTATTACTTATGTGCATTGTCATATGCTCCTTTGAGCAGCTTTACACCTACAGCTTGTTGTCAGCTAATTTTGCCTGAGATATCTAGCAGGAATGACTTCAGCACCAGTGGCACCATCACAGAACACTAAAAAGTGCTCCCTGCATGTATTCTTGGCAGTCGTTTCATTTATCAGGAGACAGTGACTGTGATATCCTGAGGTTACTATAAGAAAAGTACACACTGAGATTACCAAACCCACATCACTAGCAGAGCCATTTCCTTATTCTCTCGCCTGGTACTGAAGAATACCAGGAAATAGAGATAATCATATTATGCCTGTCCTCTGAAGAGGTTAAGATATTTTTGGAAGAACCGAACACCCCCTTTTGGATGGCATTTGTGGTACAATAGTCACTGTACCAGACTGAAGTCAAGGTATAGTTTCACAAATTTGGGATGATCAGTTGGAGTGCATGCATACCTTGGCTAACCTCATGGTTCCCATGTCCTGGTGCACTAAAGTGGACTTTCGGACTTTACCACATATGGTACTAACATGGCAAAAATTAAACAGTTCCCTTATTCCCATCCCTCAACTGCTGTCTTCTACAGTGCCTAGAATGCTGCTTGAACCAAGGTCATTTGGGTGCTATAATGTCCAGCTGGTGTTCTAAAGCCTGGATCAAGATGATTATATTGTTGTTTCACCTAGATACCTAGGTTTAACAGAAACAATCTTTACTATACACCCTACAGCTGTTCGTCATGCCCATTGCTGCAACAATTATCAGACACGACCCTTAACTGCATTACACTTCTGTCTTACTGTTAACTGTACCTAGTCAATAATAAATGAGAGTGACTTGAAATTCGCAGCTAACATCACATAAAGTGAAATGGTGTAATCAGTCTATATACTGGTAGTTGTGACATTACAGTAACATTTACAAATTTATATTTTTTTTATTAACAAAATCAGTAGAATTAATCCTTATCCCAAGGTGTTGTACAGTAGTTTCACTGAGGCAGCAGGGGTGTAAGATCAGCTATCTGTATTCTCTAGTATATATATATATATATATATATATATATATATATCTGTCTACCTTACTAATTCTCACAACAGTTGTTAGGTAGTCCTTTGAACTGCTCTGTACCTGCTTCTCTCTGTGACAGTGAGTGTAAGTCTTCTAAGGTCAGTGGGCTCACAACATTTGTGAGGATATAAGAAAATATAGATTTCTGTGCACGTCAGCTCATTGCCAGGACTAGTGGGTAAGATTTACAACCGAGTTTCAGATTTCTGCAATAGCTGATGTTACACTTAGCCTTTAATATAAACATGGGATATTTTCCTGAATACTGCGTATAACAAAAATCATTCTGATTCTTCATCACTTTTTATGGTCTACATTTTTTAATTTCTCCAAGTCTTTTGAATTTCTAATACCATGATGGGAACAAACCCTACTCCTAAGTCAAAGTATGATTAAAGTTAATGAAATTAGTATTGTTTCAGTCTTTGATGTTAGCCAGAAGAGCTCTTCACAGCACCCGCAATGTGCCCAGTAATGATTCTTTCTGCAATTCATATGAAGTTACATGTATCGGTAACGTACCTAAGTACGATTGTAAATTCTTTTTTTATAGACCCATTGCTCCTACTACTATTGGAACTGTTTGGGTATCCTTCTTCCATATTGCCCTCATTTCTGCCTATAAATCCTGGTATTTTATGACTTTGTGTCTCTCTGTATGTAAGACAGTGTAGTTACTTTTGTCATCTTTTCCTGGACTACTATATCTGGTTTTCTCGCATCTATTTTTTGACCTGTTGATAATGGGCGATCCCATGTGATATAAACATCATTATTTTCTATAATGCTTTGTTTCCAGTTGTTTTCAACTACTCTAGCATTATAATGTTTGCACAATCCCCAATGCAACAGTCTTGCCACATTATTATGCCTGTCAGTATGCAGTCCTTCTGCCATTAGTATATCACAACCAGCAACAAGATGTGCAATTGTTTCAAATTCAGTTTTACAAAACCTACATTTGTCTGTTTCTACTACAAGTTGAATGGACTTTGTAAACAAAAGTGTACATAGTCCACTATCTTGGACTGCCGATATTAACCTTTTGTCTTTTGGTTTAAATTCACCTCTCCTTAACCATTCCTGTGTCCAGTTCTGATCAACATGAGGTTGCTCCAAGAGTTTTCTATACTTGCAGCTATATTTATGCATTTTCTATATTTCTTGCCTTTTCATCCGATTTTTCATTTTAGATTCTTTCTTTTGTTTTTTGGCACATTCAATTGCTGCCCGATTTTTATCTACGTCTGGTTAGATTTCTATTCCCATTTGACACCGATATGCATCTGCTAAGTTAAGCAGGGAAGTCATCTTAGACTTATTCTCCTCATGTTTTAAAACTTTCACTATGTTTGGGTCTTGTGAGGTCAGCAGATATGCATGCAGTCCTAAGACTGCAGATCTATACATATAATCAATTTTAAGGAGGCCCATACCTCCTTCAGAACAGGGAATATATAATCTTGATATACACTGATATTTATAAAATATTTGATAAGCATAAAGCATCTGTCTTGTTTTCCTGTCCTTGATATACACTGATATTTATAAAATATTTGATAAGCATAAAGCATCTGTCTTGTTTTCCTGTCCAACTGATCCAACACCTTCTGGGATCACTCAGTTACTCCAAAACGGTAAGTTAGGACAAGAAGAGCAATTTGGTTTATAGCATGGACTTTATTCCTAGGTGTCAAAGGTGTTTTCAATATTAATTTTAGTCTTCTAAAATATTCCTTGCTAAGTTTTATTTGCATTTGTTCATGTTTTATTGTTGATCCTTCAGCAATTCCCAAGTATTTATGCACTCCTTCTTGCTCAAGTTCTTTTATATCACATTCCTGTCCCAAACTGATGTTTTCTTGGTGCTGCAGCTTTCCTGCTTTAAAGGTTGCTTTTGTACATTTATCAAGACCAAATATTCTTATATTATCTGAAAACATTTTGACCACTTGCAGTTGTGCTTTCAGTTCCTCATCGGATGAAATATACAGTTTTAAATGATCCACAAAAAGAACTTGAGAAGTCTTTACACTTTGTTGTTATCTAGGAGCCAAATTGTAGCCATGACCTAATCTGTTAAGTAGACAGCTTAGTGGCCTAAGGGCAAGACAAAAACCTTTATCATGGCTTAACTTCAAAGTGGTTTGCCACTGTTTAATGGCCACTGTAATATAATCGATCAGTGTAGAGTGTATTTTATACATTTTTAAGCACTCTTTTATCCATGAATGTGGAATATTGTCAAATTTTTTTTGTAATTTATCCATGCCATACTTAGATTCTTCCCCTTTTTACAGTTGTTCCATATGACTTTCTTTTGTTATTCTTTTATTCTATTGGCATGATTGAGTTTTCTTCTAAATAACTATAAACTCTGTCGGTATCAATTCCAGTGTATAGTTCATATGTCTTTGGAAGGAAAGTTATTGGTCTATAGTTTTTAGGATAGCAGGTTCACTCTTAAGTAAGAGCATTGTTTTTCCTGTTGTTAACCAGGCTGGTGTCTGTTCTAAATGCACATATAAGCAGTTCTTACTCATGGCAAAATCTTCATGTAAAGATGTTAATACTTTTAGCCAGCAGTTAGGTACTGCATCTGGGCCTGGGTTTTTCCAATTACAAGCTTTTCTTAACTTTATTTCAATGTCTCCATCTCTAAGACCTGCTCAGTTATCTCTAAGCTTTGTTACTTTGTACAAAATCAAAGTTATTACAATTCTACTCTATATGTTTGGACCCTATTTAGTTTAACTGATAGTCAAACTGAATTGTATCTGACGTTATTGACTGATTTATTTATTTATTTTGTTTGTTTGTGAAAGAGGGAAGAGTACCAAGCCACATGGATCTCTTTCAGGCTCAGCCTTGGGAGCACTGTCTGGTTAAATGGCACATAGAAGGCAAATGGAAGCTGAAGGAAATCAACCCTGGCCCATAGGCCAAACTCATTAACAGCTCACAGCCTTAACGCTCTGCTCTATCTGCTTATACAGGTATTAGTTCAGCAGCTCCTTACATTTTTGTCTTGGTTTTAGCTAGTTAGCAGTTTAATCAATAGTTTCAGCTGCCTATTAGTTTTTGAGTTATAATATAATATCAAAGAGCAGTTTTGAAGACATTTATAATAAAACTTCAGCTTAACTAAATAGTTTATGTTTTAAGTACAGTACTTCTGTCATCACTGGAATCTAGCTAGAAAACAATATATTTAGTTTCCTAGATAACAAACGCATAATGTTTTTCATTTTTTACTTTACAATTTGACTTGCTGCTTTGCTGACTGGTTATCTTTCAGTTGCTTTTTGAAACAATAAGCTGCATCTTTTTTTTAGTCTGTAGATGTTTTTGAAATGTTGTGAGATTTTAATTTCTGTTTCCTGCGTCCTAATTTAGGTGTGTTGCTTTCTTTAACTGTGATATTCAAGGTTAAAGGTGTAGATAACATTTACGTGTCTAACTGAAAGCATTATTCTCTTGTCTTTACTGTAGAGGGCTTAAATATTTTTCTCACATGATAAAAAAGATTATCTAAAGATAAGCTCTGGCTAGAATATGTCAAGTACAAAGAGGGACAGACATACTGGGTTCCAAGTCAGCATTGTATGAGAAATGCAAAGATAGGGAAAGCAAAAAAGATTAGGGTTTGTTGACAGCAACTTTTTTGTCCTGTTTTCCTTTTGTCATGTAATTTATTTAACATTTTGACTTTATGGACTGTTACCTCTGTACTTGCTAGCACTAAACTATTCCCTAAGGCTCTGATGCTCTCTTCTTAAGCCATTTCTTTAGAGATATATAATAGTGAATCTGATATTGCAGAAAATCACCTATAACTTTTGCTGCAGATGTAATGATGTTTAACGGAAAAACATTACAATGACGTGGCAATTCAAATATAATAACAGTGGAGGTTTTAAAAACGAAAAATCTGCCTTAAATGGAAAGATAATTCTTCAAAGATTCAAGGTAACAATCCTACTTTTCACCATTTCCTCTGTATATAACTCTTCTTATATGAAGGTTTCTCAGACCGATCCAGGGCAGACCATATTAATTTTTTCTTATATCTTTAATGAATAAATATCCATTTTTGATGACTCAGTGAATTTATAGATAATTAAAGCAAATTTGTCACAAATACTTCCTCTCTGCCAGGCCTCATATTTAAGGGCCTCATAGAAACAATAAGAAGCCTGGCAAAATAGGGAAAGGAATATGACTTTGCTGTGATTCATGTATTTATAGTTTGCTTAAATCCTCCATGAGTAATAACCAAGCAAGTATAGTTTGGGATGTTAATGTGGTAACTGACTATGACATCTTTTAGAGCACCGCTGTCTATTTGGAACTGACGGACCATGCACTGCCTCCCAAAATAATTTATCTATCAGTTCCACAATTAGAATTATACTTACTACTTGAAATTCAATTGATAGACTGCTAGTAGCACATACAAAAATTTGTATGTATACAAAATTTAAAATAAAACAAAATGTATACAAAAGCAACAAACAATGCAATGATGTTCAACATGAGAAACATAAGTAACAAAATAGTAGAACTGCCATATATTCTACTTAAAGAAAATATAAACACCTGTAAAATAAAAGAAACAATTTAATATTGTCATGATGTCTTATCTGCCTATTGACAAGTTCAGGAGTGCTGATAAGATGTGGGGGCACAGTCTATATCAAATAAGGCTTATGTCAGTGACTGCACCATTTTCCCAACTCTGATACTTTACCAGGTCTCTTATGAAACTGATAATTCAAAAATGAATTTCATATGTGTGCACTGGTCATCCACGTCAGATGGATTTTAAAAGTTCTATTTGATGTTTGCTTTATTCAGCTCAGCAACACTTTCAAGATTTATGATTTTTGGGCATAAATACATGAATGTTCTGATTATGTATAAAAGTTTTTAGATGCAAAGTATGTGAGAGTCAGAAAAGAGCTTAGAATCTGTGATGCTGGGAGGCCCATCTTAGCTCAGTGTGAAATCACATGAACCAGAATGATAAATGAGTGTTTAACATTCAGGGGAAGAGATGAACAAATTTCAGAAATGCGTCGAGCTGAGGGCATCCGAGGAGAAAATACCATACCAACAGTTAACCAAGTATCCAAGTGTAGAGATTTTAACATAATACTGAATACTTTATTCGCAGTCAATAACAGCACCTGCTTTTTCTTCTTGAACTTTTGCATTTTTTTAAAAAACCAAACATATATACAGAAAAAAAAGTGGAAGCAGAAATAAGGGAAACTGGTATAAGGAATAATGAAAGAAGCAGCAGATCTGAGACAACTGAGATCACAAAAAATAAAGCGATGGAGCATACAGATAACATATGTGTTCCTGTACTATTCACTTATAATATATGCTCATACTGCATGCGTAACTTATCCATTTAAGGGTTAACATGAAAACTGCATGGTTACTTATGCACCTCCGTAGGGCAGTTATGGAAATGTACACAGTGCTCATACTGCTGTTGCATTATATGATCTTGTTAGTTTGCATGGTGATTTGAAAATGTCATTGATAGTATATCCTTTAGGGACCTTACACATTTAGAAAACAAGGGTGGACCTACATTTTTCTATTTTCTAGTCATACTTTTGTGAACTACTGGCCAGAACTGTCAATAATAATTTGTGATACATAGATAGTATTGTGTGGGTTGGGATTTAAAAAGAAAAGCTCATAAGTAACTTTAATTCACTAATCCCAAACTATTGTATAAAATTGTTTTGTCTATAGCCAGAAAGTCAACAGTTTATAGCATTCATAGAATATATACTTCCATAATTCTAGTAAGAATGATGTCTCTCAGACAGTTATATAAAGCAGATATACACATTGTGAATGTCTGTGAACTGTCAGAAATCATCAGTACAGGAACTTCCAAGTGATACACATAGGTCAACAGATTATGATGTGAAGGATGAAATACACTGGCTTTTGAAACACTTGGCTTTTTTTATCCTATTCTGGATTTTTTGATTACTGTTAGAGAGGTGCTTAACTTGATTGTAAGCAGTATTTTCTTCCAAGGTTTTGGTAGACACAGGGTAAAAAATCTAACCCAGTCTTTCTGTTACAATAATTTTAAGCAGTATTTTACCATCTATTGTGTGCTCCATGACTTGTACCATGTATGTTTCTGATGCCAGTTTTCAAACTGAATAGGTTTAGACATTACTTAATATTCCTAGTGCAGGTCTCCTGCAAGGAGTCTGTTGGGCAGTCAGAACGGAGATCATTTGGTAGGAATCTCTGTAATCCCAATGTCTTGACCATATTTCTTATTACTTACATTTACTAAGAGATCATGGTTTGTGCAGTCATTTTGCCCCCTTGCAGAATGTCTTTCTTTTTCTCACTGTTGTGTGACCATGGAGTTAGTTTATCAAGAAACTGGTACAAGAGGGGGCAAAGTTTCCCACACACAGAGAATGTAGGGGGAGCTTAAAAAGTGATGGCTGTGTTTTTCAATGTATAGGTTCACCTACATTATTCTCACTGTTTTTGGATCAGCAGGTTTGCCTGTGGTACATCTAGGTTGGTTGACTTGTCTTAGTGGATCTGGCAGAATGACATCATGCAACACGAGACAATCTCTTGGTTATGCCTCTGAGTATGAGGCGTGCTATAGAGTAAAAGGTCCTGAATTTTGATTGTAACACAGTGATCAAAAGTTAATTTACAAACTAAAAGCAGAGGTAACCAAATAGAACCCTTAATCCAGCCTCTGAATTCTGAAACTGTGCTAAGTGAATGGATTTATTTTAACTAATGAAGGAACAGTAATATTCAGATTTTCTAAGATCTAAGAGCTTGTGGTTGGGATGGAGGCATTCCAGGGCTTGTAGAACTGCATATAAATAGTTCCAGGTTATAGATCCAGTAGCCTTTTATGTACACATTTGCTAACAGTGCAAGCATGAATGGCTTGTACCAATACAGAATGAGCATTCTTGATATTATCCTGTGTTTTTCATTTCAGCAGAGACCCACACTGCTATGGATGGATGAGAAAAAGGAAGAAATTATCTTATTCTTGTGACCCACTGCAACCATATACACTTTGTTGTTTTCATTAAATATGCTGACTGCCCTAAAGGAGTTAAACTAAGGATCTTTTGCTTGATTAAATGGTAGTGAAGGTCATCTACATGATAAGTGTAAGAGGAGCACTTTGAGAATTAACAATGAGTTAAAGACATTTAATAATAAGAAAAAGTGATGATAAAGGACATATAAGCCACAACTGCCTGGGGCTTAGATCAGTTTCATCTTCAGCATAAATGCTATACATATGTATATGGACTAAACAGAGATGACACAAAATAAATAAGAACGTACTTAAATCTAAGATAAATTATGATAGTAAGGCAATACCTAACTTCTAGCTGAAAGTATTAACATCATTATAGATAGATTTAGCCCTGAGTAAGAACTACTTATATGTGCACCCCTGAACAGACATTAACCTGGATAACAACAGAAAAACTTATACTCCTTCTTAAGGGTGAACCTGCAAACTATCCTAAAAACTATAGACTAATGACTTGTCTTCATACAATGGACAAACAATATACTGGAATTGATGCTGGCAGAGGTTTACAGTCATTTAGAAGAAAACTCAATCATGGCAATAGAACAAAAGGTTAACAAAAGAAAGTCATATGGAACAAAGGATTATTTGTTGTTAAAGGCATAATGGAAAATTGTAAAAATGGGAAGAATTTATGTGTGACATGGATAGATTACAAAAAAAGCATTTTACAGCATCCCACATTCATGGATAAAGGAGTGTTTACAGATATTTGATCAATTCATAGATTCATAGGTTCATAGGTAGTTACTAGGCTATCGGCCCAAGGGTCTAAGTAAGCCTAGCCAACAAAGTTCTCTGGCTTACGACGCCAACCCAAGAAAGTTAATTTCCTGTGACCCTGTCGAGCAGAGACACAGAAGTGATCCCTGGGGTGTATTTCCTATTTCCCATCCACTCATCGAGATTTTTCTTGAAGAGTGTTAATGAGGAACTTTACTTGACATAGATGGGTAGCTTGTTCCAGAGTATGGGAAGTCTCTGGGACAGGAATCTATCTCTCCAGCATGTCCTGTTTATTGTGGTGACAAGGTTTAGGCCCCTAGAGCATGTAGCTCAGAGGGATTGGCATTTCTTTAGGTATAGCATGTCCAACAGCTCTTAGTTTGACATAGCTTTATATGTTAGGCAGAGATCACCTTGGAGTAGGCGATATACTACAGAGTAAAGCTGGAATTTTTTGAGATGGTCAGTGTAGGGCATCTGTTTGAGGCCAGTAATCGTCTTTGGGAGGTACTTCTGGGGCCTTTCCAGCTGCTGCAGATGTCTTGTGAGGTACATTCCAAAAGGGGCATTGTACTCTATAATGGGTCTAATGAGTGTTGAGTAGAGAGGAACAATGACCTCTTTTTTCCTGGATGAGAACCCTTTTGTGATGAGGTGTGCCACGTAGAAGGTTTTCCTGACTACTGTGGCAATGTGATTATCAAAGGAGAGACTACTGTCCACCTAGGTCCCAAGGTCTCTTATCACACATTCGGCATTAAGAAGACTGCCACCTATGTGGTAGTTCATGGCTACAGAGTTTTTACCAAAGGGGATAACAATGCACTTTTTGGCATTGAGCTTGAGGCCATGGCTCTGACACCAGGCATCTGTCTCAGTGAGGCCCTTCTGGAGGATGTCCACATAATTTAGGGACTCGACTATAGCTCCTAGTTTGCAGTCATCTGCAAACTTCATTAGCCAGAGGCCTTCTGTGTTAGCCTGTACTTCAGAGAAGTAGATACCAAACAGGAGAGGTCCCAGGACTGAACCCTGTGGTACTCCACTTGTCACTGGTTTGAAGTCAGATTTGGAGTCTGCAACTTTTGCAGCGTGGATTCTGTCAGTGAGCCAGTTGGCAACCCATCTTGTGACATAGGGATTTATACCTAGTTTAGTGAGTTTAGCTATAATTCCAGAATGGAGGATGGGGTCGAAAGCCTTGGCTAGGTCAAGATAGGCTGTGTGAACCACCTTACCCTCATCTATGGCTTTGGTGACTGCCTCAAAGAAGTTGATCAGGTTCAAGAGGCATGATCTGCCTTCCACAAACCTGAAATGGGTGGGGTCCAGAGACTGGAGGTTAACAATGTCTTTGTTTATGAATTCCATGATGATACATTCCATGGCCTTCCAGACCAGGCTCGTCAGGCTAATAGGGTGATAGTTCCCAGGATCAGTGGTGGCTCCCTCTTTGTGGAGTGAGATAACTGTTGCTGTGCGCCATTCAGTGGGCACAAAGCCTGATGTGAGGCTATGACTGAACATGTTGCTTAGGTGAGGAGCCAGTTCATTCTGAAGTTCATGTAAAATGCAGCCTGGGATGTTGTCTGGTCCCATGCATGCTGTGTTTTTGGCTTTAGAGAGTGCTGCTTTTACCAATGTAGTTGTGCATTCTTCCTGTATAGATATGGGCACTTTAGGGGGTGAGAGGGGGGTAAAGTTAGCACTGAATCTATCTGCCAGGATGTTGGCAATATCAGTTGGTTCTGTAATTTTTGTGCCATTGTCCTGTAACTCAGAGGAGATCTGGGTGTTGCCATTGAGATTCTTGAGATAGCTATAGAATGCTTTGTGGTTGTCCTTAGAATGTGGCAATCTTGTTTTTGTAACTTGCTTTGGATGATCTTATAAGGGATCTCAACTTCTTACTGAGGCTGACCAGGGAGCTCCTCCACTCATGGGATTTTACTCTCTTTTGCAACAGTTTCTTCCCTCTGTTGTAGAGTTTGTTTATGGCAGGGGACCACCAGATTGGCTTTCTTTTTTTGGAGTATAGCATCTTGGTTCTGTTTGGGACAGCACGATCCATGCACTCGTGTAAGTGCTTATAGAGTGCATTTGTGTGGGATTCAGCAGTCATAACTGTATTGTCCATCTGCATGGGTGTCCTGATGTTCGCAACTTCTGTCTTAAGAAGCATGAAGTTGGCTTTGGAGAAATGTTTTACTGTGGTTTCCTTAATGGGGGGTGGGGATGGGATGTGGATATCTAGGGTAATTAGCTTATGGTCAGATCTGACCAATGAGGAGTTGACTTCAGGTGTGGAACACCAGTCACTCATGTTGGTAATGACTAGGTCTCAGATATTGTTGCCCCTGGTGGGGGTGTGGATAAGTTGATCCAGGGCATTGGAATTTATGAATTCCAGAAAGAGCTGAGCGAAGGAGTTGGTACATGAGTAGTTTTCCCAGTTAATGATGGGGTAGTTGAAATCGCCCAATATTAGGGTGTTTGGTTGAACCCTAATATTTTCCAGTATATGAAGAAAAGAGGAGTGGGAATCCTGGGGCAACTAGCCTGGAGGTGTGGATATCCTTAATGAATATGGACACACCTCCGCCTTTGGTGTTCTGGTCCAGGTTAGATGGCCGAAAAGTGTGGTATGAGTTATAGTCTGGTAATGCAGGGGTGCTTTCTGCAGCCTTGAACCAGGTCTCAGTCACTGCACAGATATCGATGTTCTCCATTTTAAGGAGTGCCTCGAGTGAGTGCATTTTGAGATTTAGACTTCTAGCATTGAGTAGCATTACCCTCAGTTTTTGCTTGCCTGTTCCTGTTATGGTGTTGAATTTGTCATTTCAACCTTGCCTAAAAAAGGCACTATAGGGGCGGCATTACAATGACCATGAAACAATGGCAAACCACTTTGCAGCTAAGCTGTAATAAAGGACAAATTATTATCCCAGGGATAAAAAATCATAGCAGGATATTCCATCGTGACTGTTTGTCACTGCAACTCTTTTGTATTGCCTTTAACTCATTAAGCCGTCTACTTAACAGATTAGGTCATGGTTACAATTTGGCTTTAAGAGAACAACAAAGTATAAAGACTTATCTTTTTTTGTGGATGATCTAAAGCTGTATAGATCATCAGATGAGGAGCTGAAAGCAGAACTGGAAGTGGTCAAAACTTTCTCAGATGATGTAAGAATGTCATTTGGTCTTGATGTTTGTCTTTTCGGCATTTCCCGGTTAGGGGTCGCCACAGCGGAACTCCGGTCAGCTAATGATTGGCAGTCGATTTTTATGGTGTTGAGTTGCCAGCTCGATGCTCAACCTTCAGCGAAGGCATGCCCATTGCAACATTTAAAGCAGGAAAGCTGCAGTACTAAGAACATATCATTCTTGGGCAAGAATGTGATATAAAGGAACTTGTGCAGGAGGGATTGTATAAATATTTGGGAATTGATGAAGGATCACTAATAAAACATGAACAAATCTGAACAAAACTCAGTAAAGAATATTTTAGAAGACTAAAATCAATAACTGAAAACAGCCTTGCCATTTAGGAACAAAGTCCAAGTTATAAACCAATTTGATCTTCCTGCTGTAACTTACAGTTTTGGGATGATTGACTGGCCCCGAAGTGTACTGGATCAGTTGGACAGGAAAACAAGAAAAAAAATGATTCACGCTTATCAAATGATATATAAAAGTCAGTGTATACCAAGATTACATGCATAGATCTGCAATCATAGGACTACATACATATTTGCTGACCTCATCAGAACCAAACATAATGAAAGTTTTGAAACATAAAAGATGACTTCCCTACTAGGTTTAGCAGAGGCACCTGAAGTAGATAAAAATCAGGCAGCAACTGAATGTGCCAGAAAATAAAAGAAAGAATATAAGAAGAAGGATCTGATAAGAAGGCTAGAAATGTGGAAAAGGCATAAATATAGTTTCAAGTACATTGAAAAGGTAACCTTGTAGAAATGGCCACACAATGCAGAAGTGCTTTTCACCAATTTAATGTTAAAACATAAATCCAACAGTAACGCAATTCAAGATACAAATACGTTTTTGTTTCATATAGACTTCATCAGATGCAAACTGAGTTTGAATAGTACAGTTTTATAGTTCCCCTCCCATTCAAATTTCTTTAATTAACCAATCACCCAAGAGGAAAAGTTAATTAGACTTTTAATGAACTGAACCACTTTTTTTCTTCTATTAAAATGCCATCTCCTACATTATTAAAACCTTGAATAAATACAGTTATTAACTTTAGTATATTAAAATCAATACAATAAAAAACTTTCCCTAAAACCAATGCATACAAAAAATAAATTGCATTAAAAAAATTATTAATAAATTAAATTTTCACATTAAATGAATATGTAGATGTAAAAAAGTACAGAAAACTCCTGAAACAACCTCATGTAGATCAGGATCTGATGCAAGAATGGGTAAAGAAAGATGAATTTAAACCAAAAGATGAACGGTTAATATTAGTGGCCCCGATAGTGGACTACATAAGTCCATTGAACATATGGGAGAAACAGGCAAATGCAGGTTCTGTAAAACAGACCTAGAAACAGTCATGCATCTTGTTGCTGGGTGTTTTACACTAATGGCATATAGCCTGTGTACTGAAAGGCATAATAATGTGGCAAGTCTATTGCATTTGGGATTGTGCAGGCATTAATATTGAAGTAGTTGAGAAGCATTGGAAACATCAGCCACAAAGCATTATAGAAATGATGGTTTATATCACATAAGATCACCCATTACCAACATTTCAAAAAATAGATGTGAGAAATACAGCTATAGTAGTCCCTCCCTGCAAAGCAGACAAAAGTAACATTGTTCACCAAAATTGCTACACCCAGTGATTACATTGTCTTATATACAGACAGATAAACAAAGTCATAAAATATTAGGATTTGCAGGCAGAAGCAAGGGCAATGTGAAAGAAGGATACCAAGACAGTTCCTGTAGTAGTAGGAGCAATGGGTCTCATAAAAAATAATTTACAGTTTATTTAGACATGCTACTGATACATGTAACTTTGTATGAATTACAGGAGTCAGTTCTGGGCACATTGCAGATGCTGTGAAGAGCACTTCTGGCTAACATCAAAGATTGAAATAATACTAATTTCATGAACTTTAATCATAATTTAACATAGGAATGGGGTCCATTCCTGTTATGGTATAAGAAACCCCCAAAACTTGGAGAAATAGGGAGATGCAAATTAAGATGTACAGCTAATACAGACAACACATTAGTATTGTCATCTTAAATAAATCTTCAAGACAGCCAATACCAGGCACTCCTGAAGCCAGTATAGTAATAGATGTCAGAGGCACAAGGTCTGACAAGCAATTTACCTAACTTTGGAGGTATCAAGCTGCATTCCTAAAACTAATAGCAGTCCTATAGTGGCAGATCATTGGCCAGGGGCTTGCTGGTAAAGAGCTTACAGCTCTGGAGCCACATGGAGCAAAACTGTCTTAAGCTCAGTGACAGCCATTTCTGGCTGGTAAAGGTCTAAAGCAAAGTATTATTTTGTTCAGAGACTAAACTGCAAATATGTAGTACAAAAGCACAGTGTCTATATAATGAGTAAAAAAGTGCTTTATTAGACTATAACGTGGTATAAATGTTAAAGCTCTTTATAATAGAGTTCACTGAAGCATAAATATCTTGTATTTGTGTGTAGATACCCACAGTGTATATTTTCCCCTCTTTTTGCACTTTGTGAATTTTTGTTAGATTTGTGTATTACCTGTAATGCATCACCTTATTTTACTGAAGGATATAACAGCTTTGTTGTGTGTCACTCCTGGACTCTTATTCTAATAGAGATGATTAAATCCTTGTATAATGGTTTAGTAGTCTGAGTATGAGAGGCAGCAGCAGTGAAATGGTGATATAAATGAATTAATTCCAGATGCCACTTTGCAATAATTTGGCTCATATTGTTAGTCTGGCATGGAGGTAACATTTTAACGTTTCCCAGTGGGTGGATACTGAATGTTCTACCAAACTTTTAGTTTCCTGATTCTCCTGGAGAGTGGCTTGAAGCCAAGAATAAACTGACTTCATTTTTGTAAATGCTGGTAGACAGCCTCAATTTTATTTATTTATGTATGTATGTATTTATGTATGTATTTATTTATTTGTTAACCAGGGTAGCACTCTGATCCACATGGACCTTTTTCAGACATAATGTGGGAGTAGTTGTGGGAGATTTTGGAGTTAGAGAGTGAAGCTTTCTTGTAGGGGGTGTAGCAAGCTACTAATATGTTAGGTTGAGCTGCATACTTTCCTTAAAATGCATTAATAAGCCTTGTGGGAAATCTGTTCTACCTATCAGCTATAAGACATGGGGCAGTAAATATATAAAGGCTTCTGGCCTGATAGCATTACTCCTTTACCATTTAAATTCAGTTATGTCTGAGAAAGGATGTTTAGCTATGCAGTTTATAAAACAAATACATAAAATAAAAGCAATATTTAGAGATAACTCAGAACTCAGGGGATTTACTTGTGCTACTAGTTTTATCATAAGCTGAGTAACTGGCCAATTAGAATCCTAGTATTTCATGACCTTGCATGGAATATATAAAGTGGCCAATCATTTCACGAACTGCCTTTACACTTATACCAATAATAATACTAGGTTGACAGTGTTAAGTCAGTGCCTTCCATCTTCAAACTTGACAGTAGTAAAGTACCTCAATTACATTTCAGTATATTTAACATGGGAGGCATTCACAGATATTTATCTAATATGATTATGATCTGTTTTTCACCCTTGTTATATGAAGCTGAAGACCATGACTTAGCCCTGACACATTTCACTTTTGATGCTGAAGACTGTAATGATCAGACTTTTGTAAAATATCAGCATCTGGTTTAAGTCTTTTAGTCACTCTCTCTATTCTGGTTTTTCTTACAGTGTTATTCATCTTGTTGGTGTTTAATAACAAGGCATTTATTCATGTTGTGGCTAGGCCGGGAGAAATTATCAAAGAAACAGGCTTTTTTCATGGCTAGCATATGAAAGACTTTAGCAGTGCAACATGTCTTCAAAATTAACAAAAAAGTGTCGCAATTATTGAACATGAGACATATACATCAGCAGGCTATATTCATGGATATCATTTGAAAGACTTTTAACACATACCCCTCAACTGTTTAGAATTGTGCATAATGTCCAGACTTTTTCCTCATATTTTTGGTCTGATCCTCATAACATTTGTGCTTTTCTGGAAAATTATTGAAGATTGAAGTTAATAAATAATAACAAACATGAGTTTTATACTTCATATCCATTAGAAAATTCATGTGTATGCAAATCTTATTATTCTAAATAACTTACTATGTTTAGAAGAGGAATATTGAAAATCTGTCCCTGATTTTGGCATTTGTTATAGGTTCATAGGACCATAGGTAACTGCTAGGCTAACTGGCCTTGTGGGTCATTTCGAGCCTAGTTGTTTGCCCTTTTGGTGCTTGAATTAAACTATCCTATTCACTGTTAGCTTGGTCTTACTCATTCCATGGTCAATAATTATATATACTCCTAGTGAGAATAGCTGGCATTATATAGATGATTTGAGGAGATCCATATGTGGGATAAAGTATTTAGGAGCTGCCTCTGTCCATTATTACTGCAAGGGGTAGTCTTGGGGAAATGTTTCTTTTTCCCATCCATGGATCCAAGCTGCCCTTGAAAATGGACAGGGATGACGTTGTTTTATATGGATGGGGAGTCTGTTCCAGAGCAGTGGTATTCTCTGTATGATATACCTGACCTTCCAAACTGTTTTGTTGATGTTGCAGACGTTTACATCCATAGACTGAGTATTTCTGATGCCATCTGACTTGCTGATGTGTAGTAGGTCCATCAGTATTAGATCAGGGTATGCCTTGTATACCAGACACAGGTCATCTCTTGACAATCTATAGGATACCCAGAATAGTGACAGGAGTTTGAGTCAGTCCATGTAAGACATATTGTTCATAGGTAGGTTCATAGGTATGTACTAGGCTATCGGCCCAACGCCTAAGTATGCCTAGCCAACAAGGTTCCTTGGCTTACGCCACCCAAGAAAGTTATTTTCCTGTGCCCCTGTCGAGCAGAGCCACAGAAGTGATCCCCAGGGTGTATTTCCTATTCTCCATCCACTCATCAAGATTTTTCTTGAAGAGTGCTAATGAGGAACTTTACATGACATAGATGGGTAGCTTGTTCCAGAGTATGGGAAGTCTCTGGGACAGGTTTAGGCCTTGTATCTTTTCAGTAATGTATCTCTTTGAGCATTCCAGTTGTTGAATATGCCTGGACAGGTACTGGCTGAAGGTGGCATTATACTCAATGACTGGCATAATGAGGGCTAAGTGAAGAGGGACAATGACATCTCATGATCTAGATATAATCCCTTTGTTTATAAACTGTGCAATATAGAAGGACTTTCTTATGACAGTGGAAACATGTTGGATGAAAGTTAGATCACTGTTCACAGTTTCCAGCTCTTGAACAAGTGGGTCAGCTTGTAGCCAATGATTTTGATGCCCGTTAGTTGTTGGGGGCACACTTTCCTGAAGGATGGCAACATCATTTGGGATTTCAATTAATGCTTCAAGCTTGCAGTCATCTGAAAATGTAGTCAGCCAGTGCCCATTGGTATTGTTTTTTACTTCAGAGAAGTAGATGCCAAATGGTAGTTGTCCCAACACTGAGCCTGGGGGAAACCACTGATGTCTGGTCTCTTTGTGGAGGGAGCTTCCCTTATTTTCATCTCCTGCAATATATCTGTGAGCCAGTTGGCAATCCACTGGTGACAGGGATTTATTACCAGTTTGTTTAGCTTTTAGGTTCATAGGTTCATAGGTGTGTACTAGGCTAATGGCCCTGGAGCCTTTACAAGCCTAGCCCATAGGATTAAGCTGGCATTGTGCCAAGTAACCTTAGTTCTTAGTGCCTCTGTCGAATAGAGCTACTGGAGTGATCCCTGGGGTGAATTTTCTATTTCCCATCCACTCATCAAGATTTCTCTTGAAGAGGACCTGTGAGGTGCTCTGCTTGACATGTATGGGAAGCCTATTCCATAGCATGGGCAGTCTCTGGGTTATGAACCTGTCCCTCCAGCTTGTTCTGTTGATTATGGTAATGAGGTTGAGATCTCTGGAGCATGTGGTGTGGAGGGATTGGGATTTCTTTAGATGTAGCATTTCTAACAGAGCTGAGTCAGAAATGGCTTTCTAAGTCAAGCAGAGATCGCCTCTAAGTAGGCGATATGAGACAGAGAATAGTTGGAGTTTTTTGAGTCTGTCCATATAGGCCAAGTGTTTAAAGCCTAGGATCCTCTTAGTGAGGTACTTTTGCATCCTCTCCAGTTGTTGCAGGTGTCTAGTGAGGTACATGCCAAATGGGGCATTGTACTCGATGATTGGTCTAATGAGGGAAGAGTAGAGGGAGACAATGACCTCTTTCTTCCTGGATGCAAAATCCTTAGTAATGAGATGTGCCACATAGATGGACTTTCTGATCACAGTGGCAATGTGGTGGTTAAAAGAGAGGTTGCTGTCAACTTGTGTTCCCAGATATCTTATAATGCCTTCTGTATTCAGTGGACTACCATCAATGTGGTAATTCAAGGGAACTGGGTTTTTACCAACGGGGATGACGACACATTTTTTGGCATTGAGCTTAAGGGCATGGTTCTGACACCAGTCGTTGGTGTTATTGAGGCCTTTCTGTAGGTTGTCAACATCACTTGGGTATTTAATAATAGCTCCCAACTTGCAATCGTCTGTGAACTTTGTCAGCCAGAGTCCCTTCACGTTGGTCTGGACTTCAGAGAAGTAGATACCAAACATGAGAGGACCCAGGACCAAACCCTGTGGGACTCCACTTGTGACTGATCGGCAGTCTGACTTGGAGTCAGCTACTTTCACTCTGTGGGTTCTATCTGTGATTCAGTTTGCAACCCACCTAGTGATATAGGGGTTGATGCCCAGCTTAGTGAGTTTTTCTATGATTCCTGAGTGGGAAATGGTATCAAAGGCCTTGGTCAGATCAAGGTAGGCTGTATGAACCATCTTGCCTTCATCCACAGCTCTGATGACTGACTCAAAGAAGTCGATCAAGTTGAGCAGGCATGATCTACCCTTCACAAAAACCAAACTGTGTGGGATCCAGAGTTTGGAGATTCCCTTTATCCTTGTTTATTAGGTCCATAATGATGCATTCCATAGCTTTGCATATCAGACTTGTCAGGCTAATTGGGAGATAATTTCTGGGGTCTGTAGTTGCTCCTATTTTGTGGAGAGGGATGACTGTAGCAGTGCACCATTCAGTAGGGACAAAGCCTGAGATGAGGCTGTGATTGAACAGGGCACACAGGTGAGGTGCCAGTCCACTCTAGTTCATGTAGAACACAGCCAGGGATATTGTTAGGTCCCATTGAAGCTGTATTCTTGGCCTTGGACAGTGCTGTTTTAACCTGTGCAGCAATAATACTGGGTGTCTGGCAATCTACTGGTATTGTGATTGGTCCTTTGGGGGGAGGGGTAAAATTAGCACTGAATCTGTTGGCCAGTATATTGGCAATATCTGTTGGCTCGGTATAAGAGGTACCATTATGCAGTAGCTCAGAGCAAATCTGGGTATTGCCGTGAAGATTCTTTACATAACTACAGAAGGCTTTGTGGTTGTCTTTACTATCTGCTGCAATTCTGTTTTCATAGCTAGCTTTAGAGGATTTGATGAGGGATCCCAACCTTTTGTTGAGGCTGATAAGGGTTTTTTCCAGTCTTGGGACTTTGCCTTATTCCACATCAGTTTCCTTCTTCTATTGTAGAGTTTGTTTATGGCAGGGAACCACCAGATTGGCTTCCTTTTTTTTGAGGAGAGCGTCTTGGTTCTATTGGGTATGGCGAGATCCATGCATTTGTGTACGTGTTCATACAGTGCATTGGTGTATGATTCGGTGGTCATGCAACTATTCTCCATTTGCATGGGTGCTGTGAAGTTAGCCACCTCTGTTTTTAGGAGCCCAAAGTTAGTTTTGGAGAAGTTTTTCATGTGGGGGGGGTGAATTTCCAAGGTGATTAGTTTTGTGGTCGGATCTCACCAGGGAGGAGTTGACTAGTGGTGTAGAGCAACAGTCGTCCATGTTAGTATTGACCAGGTCAAGGATGTTGCTACCTCTAGTGGGGGTAAGAACGTGCTGGTCCAGAGTATTGGAATTAATGAATTCCAGAAAGCATTGGGCAAGTGTATTGGTACATGAGTAGTTTTCCCAGCTAATGTAGGGGTAGTTGAAGTTGCCCAGTATGAGAGAGTTAGGTTGGACCCTAATATTCTCCAGGCTGCTTAGAAATGTGGAGTGTGAGTCTTGGAACATGGCTGGGGACCTATAGAAAGCTACAACATGAATTGCTGTCTTACCCAATGTTAGCTGCACCTGAAGTATCTCAGATGCATTATGTTGGGTTACCAGTCTGGAGGTGTGTGCATCCTTTATGAATATGGAAAAACACTGCCTTTGGAGCTTTGGTCCAAGTTCTGGGGTCGAAAGGTGTGGAATGAGTTATAGCCTGGTAGTGCAGGAGTGCTTTCTGCTGCCTTGAACCAGGTCTCTGTTACAGCACAAATGTCAATGTTCTCCATTTTAAGGAGTGCTTCAAGAAGTGCATTTTGAGATTTAGACTTCTAGCGTTGAGCAGCATGATTTTCAGATTGCATTTGTTTGTAGCTGTTACAGTGGTAATTTGATCTTTGGAACACCACATTAAAAAGGCACTATAGGGGTGGCAAGAGCTTTGGCCAGTATCCGGAAGCCCAGGGGTGACAAATGCAGGCCATCTCTGGCAAAGCATCGAGGTCTGTCAATCATGTCATCTCAGGCATACAGATACTGGATCCCCTTAGAATGACACCAGAAATGTAGCCAATTGTTGAAATCAGTCATTTTATGTTTGTACTGTGGTATCATTCTGGGTGATTGTAGGATGCTGCTTAGGGCTAGGGTCATACCCGCCTGGGCTCCATAATCCAAGAGCTCCTCCATGTCTCTTTTCATGTAGTCCAGGAGGTATGTCTCAAGTCATTCACACCCACATGTACAATGACAGAGTCATATTTGTACCTGTTGTTGAGGGACCTGAGTGTGTGCATTATGTGCTAGATCCTGGCACCTGACAGGCAGCTGACTGTTACTTTCACCTTATTCAACCTAGTGAGTCTGGACATCAGTGTGCCTCACTATCGAGTCACCTATGACTAGTATGTTGGGCAAGCTGTTTTCCTTAGGGGCTTTGGTTGAGTAGCACAATGTTTAGGAGAGTTATGTGTCTCGTGATTAGTGTTGTGTTGTGGTGGTCGAGTGCATTTCTGCCTTGGAGGTCTGTGCTGTTTGGGTAGATTTTTATTGAGAGCCTCAGCAAAGGTTTGTGTGTGGTTTGTGTTTTTATATGAAGGCAGTGCTGGTGTGTGTTCTGGAGGGCTATGTGTTCCATGTAGTGTGGTGAAAGTGTTGACCTTCTCCTCTTTACCAACTATTCCAGTCTTGGCTGGAGAGTGTGTGACTTTCAATTTGGATATATAAGTGCATCTCTCACAAGTCTGAGTGTTGGGAGGTAAGAGGAGAGGGCTGTCGCTGTACATGAAGCAGTTGATACATTGCCTCAGGATGTCCAAGTTCACCAGGTTAATAGGAGAAAGCACAGGGAACTGACCTTTAGACATGCCAGGAGGGTTGGGCATTAATAAATACTGGTGCTGTTTCCTTGTAGAACATTTAGTGCTGCTACAAAGTCTGGTAAAGTGCTAAACTAATAAGCTAGTAAAAGTACAGGAGACAAGAGAACTAGCAAATCTAAGGGAAAAACTGAAGAGCAGACTTTGGCACCACTCAGACACTTACAAACAGTCCTGGATACAGCAAATCTCTATCTGGACTAGATTAGTTACAGGAAAGGTGGGAAACAAGTGCAGATGTGGACTTTTTAAACCAGAAAGTTGAAAGAGATGGAAAAAACTGCCTAAACGGCCAATAAGCTACAATTTCTGGGCCAGAAACTAGTCCTCCTATGGTAGATAGGCTACCTAGTTCTTACCACTCCCATTGATAAGCTAGAAGGCTTCCCCTCCAACACAGAAAGGCTTAGGGGGCTCAAAAGCTTATAAGCAGTCCTGGATACAGCAAATCTGTACCTAGACTAGACTAGTTACAGGAAAGCTGTGAAAGAAGCATAAACATGGGCTTTTAAACCAAAAAGTTGAAAGAGATGGAAAAACTGCCCAAATGGCCAATAAACTACAATTTCTGGGCCAGAAACCACTCCTCTTGTGGTAGATAGGCTATCTAGTACTTACCACTCCCACTGATAAGCTAGAATGCTTCCCTCCAATACAGAATGGCTTGGGGGGCTCAGAAGCTTGCAAACAGTCCTGGATATAGCAACTCTGTACCTGGACTAGACTAGTTACAGGAAAGGTGGGGAACAAATACAAACATGGGCTTTTAAACCAGAAAGTTGAAAGAGATTTAAAAACTGTCCAAATGGCCAATAACTACAATTTCTGGGACAGACATCACTCCTCTTGTGGTAGATAGGCTACCTAGTGCTTACCACTCCCACTGATAAACTAGACGGCTTCCCTCCAACACAGAATGGCTTGGGGGGCTCAGAAGCTTACCAACAGTCCTTACCAAACTGCCCAAATGGCCAATAAACTACAATTTCTGGGCCAGAAACCACTCCTCTTGTGGTAGATAGGCTATCTAGTACTTACCACTCCCACTGATAAGCTAGAATGCTTCCCTCCAATACAGAATGGCTTGGGGGGCTCAGAAGCTTGCAAACAGTCCTGGATATAGCAACTCTGTACCTGGACTAGACTAGTTACAGGAAAGGTGGGGAACAAATACAAACATGGGCTTTTAAACCAGAAAGTTGAAAGAGATTTAAAAACTGTCCAAATGGCCAATAACTACAATTTCTGGGACAGACATCACTCCTCTTGTGGTAGATAGGCTACCTAGTGCTTACCACTCCCACTGATAAACTAGACGGCTTCCCTCCAACACAGAATGGCTTGGGGGGCTCAGAAGCTTACCAACAGTCCTGGATACAGCAAATCTATATCTGGACTACACTAGTTACAGGAAAGGTGGGAAAAAAGTGCAAATGCAGGCTTTTAAACCAGAAAGTTGAAAGAGATGGAAAAACTGCCCAAATGGCTAATAAACTACAATTTATGGGCCAAACGTCACTCCTCTTGTGGTAGATAGGCTACCTAGTGCTTACCACTCCCACTGATAAGCTATAAGGCTTCCCACCATCACAGAATGGCTTGGGGGGGCTCAGAAGCTTACCAACAGTCCTGGATACAGCAAATCTGTATCTGGACTAGACTAGTTACAGTAAAGGCAGGAAACAAGTGCAAATGCAGGCTTTTAAAATCATAATGTTGAAAGAGATGGAAAAACTGCCCAAATGGACAATAAACTACAATTTCTGGGCCACAAGTCACTCCTCTTGTGGTAGATAGGCTACCTAGTGCTTACCACTCCTACGGATAAGCTAGAAGGCTTTCCTCCAACACAGAAAGGTGTGGGGGGCTCAGAAGCTTACCAACAGTACTGGATACAGCAATTCTGTATCTGGACTAGACTAGTTACAGGAAAGGCAGGAAACAAGCACAAACTCAGGCTTTTAACCCAGAAAGTTGAAAGAGATGAAATATCTGCTCAAACGGCCAAAAAACTACAATTTCTGGGCCAGAAGCCACTCCTCTTGTGGTAGATAGCTACCTAGTGCTTACCACTCCACTGATAAGCTAGAAGGCTTCCCTCCAACACAGAAAGGCTTGGGGGGCTCAGAATCTTACCAACAGTCCTGGGTAGAGCAAATCTGTATCTGGACTAGACTGGTTGCAGGAAAGGCGAGAAACAAGCACAAATGCATGCTTTTAAAATCAGAAAGTTGAAATATATGGAAAAACTGCCCAAATGGCCAATAAACTACAATTTATGGGTCAAAAGTCACTTCTCTTGTGGTAGATAGGCTACCTGGTGCTTACCACTCCCACTGATAAGCTGGAAGGCTTTCCTCCAACACAGAAAGGCTTGGGGGGCTCAGAAGCTTACCAATAGTCCTGGGTACAGCAAATCTGTATCTGGACTAGACTGGTTGCAGGAAAGGCGAGAAACAAGCACAAACTCGGGCTTTTAAACCAGAAAGTTGAAAGAGATGGAATATCTGCTCAAATGGCCAATAAACTACAATTTCTGGGCCAGAAACCAATCCTCTTGTGGTAGATAGGCTACCTAGTGCTTACCACTCCCACTGATAAGCTAGAAGGCTTCCCTCCAACACAAAAAGGCTTGGGGGCCTCAGAAGCTTACCAACAGTCCTGGATACAGCAAATCTGTATCTGGACTAGGCTAGTTACAGGAAAGGTAGGAAACAGGCTTGTATTTTTTTAAGAAAGCAGCTAAAACAGGACTGAAAACAATTCAAGTGCAGTGCAAGCTGGTACACTTGAGTGTGTAGCAGTATTAAAACAAATACAGTTTAAATAAATGCAATTTATTCGAAATGTATTCTGAACTAAATTCAATTGTTGTTTTATTCAACTCTGAACAGTCAAGAAGTGTCAAAAAATATACTTATCAGCTAAGAAGCACACTCAGCGCTCAGTCAGAACACAAGGAGATTTTTTTTGTTAGTAAAATGCAAGGGGAAGAAGGAGGAGCAGAAGATAATTCAAGGCTAAGAACCTAAGTGGGTTGGCCTTTACAGTAGGGGCAGGCAACTGCAAAGCCACCAACTATAACAAACACCAGAGAAATAGGGGGGGGGCAGTTTCAGAAGAGATCAGAAACAAAAAAACAATGCCAGTAAATATATATAATAATTCAGTCAGCAAATATATAAAATAATTCAATCAGGCAAAAATTAAGACAATACAGAACTTTGAAAAGTTAAAGTGCCTATAATTATACTTATCAGCGATTATATTTCCAGATTGTTTGAGAGCAATCTTCAGTCAGAACACAAGGAGTTTCTAACAGTGGCCATGGTGGTGCAGCGGTTAGCGTAGTCCCCTCACATCAAGAGGTTCTCCCATCCGATTCTCGGATTCATCCTTCTGTGTGGAGTCTGCATGTCCTTCCTGCGGTCATATGATGTTTAAAGACATGCAAGTAGGTGTGTGTTTGAATGGGTGTGCCTTCTTTGAAGGTTGGGCTTCGGGCTGGCAACTTGGCACTGTAAAATCCACTGTCAATCAGCGGACTGGAGTTCCGCTGTGGCGATCCCTAACTGGGAAATGCCAAAAGACTTTTTTTGATGCAGGAATTTACAAACAGGGTCTATTTTAAATCAGTAAGCCTTGAAGCAATCAGATAAATCAGATAACAAAAAAGCTGTTAGACCAGTTTTATAAACTTTAGCACCACCACCAGTTTCAGAAGAAATCAGAAACAAAAAAAAAAGCAATGCCAGAAAATATATAAAATAATTCAGTCAGCAAATATATAAAATAAGTCAATCAGGCAAAAATTAAGAAAATGCAGAACTCTTTAAAGTTAAAGTGTCAAGAATTAGACTTATCAGTGATTACATTTCCAGATTGTTTGAAAGCACTCTTCAGTCAGAACACAAGGAATTTCTAACAGTGTATGCAGGAATTCACAAACACGGGCTATTTTAAATCAGCAAGCCTTGAAGCAATCAGATAACAAATCAGATAACAAAAAAGCTGTTAGACCAGTTTTATAAACTTTAACACCACCACAGAAATAGGGAGAAAACCAGTTTCAGAAGAGATCAGAAACAAAAAAACAATGCCAGCAAATACATAAAATAATTTAGTCAGCAAATTTATAAAATAATTCAGTCAGGCAAAAATTAAGACAATGCAGAACTCTGAAAAGTTAAAGTGCCAAGAATTATACTTAGCAATTATTTTTTCTACTAAACCTGAGTGGGGGATTGTGCCAAAAGCTTTGGCCAGGTCAAGGCATGTAGCATATGCTGTTTTACTTTCAACAAAGTCCACCAAGCTGAGTAAACATGGCCTGCCCTTGAGAAATCCAAACTGACATGGGTCTAGTGTTTGGAGGTTCCCTTTGATCTGACTGATATGTTCCATGATAAGTCATTCCATTGATTCACATATGATGCTTGTCAGGACTGTAGATCTGTAATTGACCGGGACTGTGGGAGGTCCTTTCTTATGCAATGGAATGAATGTAGCCATTCTCCATTCATCTGGTGCAAATCTTTATGGAGGCTGAGGTTGAACAGTGTTGTCCCTCCATTATTTTTAGCTTCGTTCAGAATTATTGTGCTAATAGCTCAAGAAGTATATTTTAGCAGGGTCTGGAGTTGACATAATGGTCAAGGTAGGCCCACAAGTACAGTTTGTCTAGTGCTATCCTTGGAACCTATGACATATTACCTCTTGTAAATTTGTGTTTGGATACTCCTTCTGGGCCCATCTTATTTGCTCACTCAACCTAGTGCAGTGAGATCATATTCTGATTTCAGGCACTCCTACTGTGTACAAAGAAAGCATCTGAGAAACAGAAAAAAAAAAAAAAATTAAGCTTGTTTCCTGCCTTTCCTGTTAAGTGGTATAGACTGTTTGTAGGCTTCTGAGTCCCCAAGCCCTTCTGTGTTGGAGGGAAGCCTTCTAGCTTAGTTTTTTTTTTCTTATAACTAGCCAGTTTTCCAGTTTCAGCACTCAAATATGTTTAAACTCAGCACTTGTTCAGAACTCATTGTAAGCACTACATAAGCTGCAAATTACTACAGCACTCATCTTTCCCCACTTGTCTAGTGGAAAGCAGTTTTTAGTACTTAATAAATAAGCACTTATCCAGGCACTTATCCAGGTGGATGGTATTTTAACTAAAAAAATGTATTGGTTGTGAATGTTAATTAACTAATTAGTTAATTAATTTAGAGTGGAAGGTATATATACCCACACTGAGTATTTACATTGTCTGATGAAGTTTGTTGACAGAGAAAACAAAAAGCACTTTACCATATTAAACTTTTTGGATTTTACTGGCGTGCCACTAGTCTTGCTTTCACCTGCTTTATTTGTACTTATCCAGGCATGTCTAAGGGTCAGCTCCAAGTGATTTCTCCTGTCTACCTGATGAATCTGGGCATCTTGGGGCAATGCAGCAATTGCCTCATGTACACAGACAACCCTCTCCTCCTACCACCCAACACTACAACCTGTGAGAGATGCACTTATATAGCCAAACTGGAAGCAAAGCTCTCTTAACCCAAGACTGGACTAGACAGTCAAGAGGAGAAGGTAAACACTTCCACCACACCACACTCATCACATAGTCCCTCAAAACCTACACCACCAAAACACACACATAGAAACACAAAACACACACCTACATTCATGGAGGCTCTCAATAAAAACCTGCCCAAGCATCAGGGCCATCCAAAGCATAAACGCAAGCAAACTCCACCCCCAAACACAACCCAAATGACACATAGCCCACAAACTCAGTGTGCCACTCAACCACAGCCCATAAGGCATAACAACGTACCCAACACTCTAGTCATAGGTGACTCTATAGTCAGGCACACTGATGTTCCACTCACTAGACTAAACAAGGAGAAAGTTACTGTCAGCTGCCTGTCAGGTGCCAGTATCTGCCGCATAACGCATGCACTCAGGTCACTCCACAATAAGTACAAATATGACACTGTCATTGTCCATGTTGGTGTGAATGACCTGAGATGTACCTCCCTGGACTACATGAAAAGAGACATGGAGGAGCTCTCCGATCTTGTATCCTAGGCAGGTATGACCCTAACCCTGAGTAGCATCCTGCTATCACCCAGAATGATACCACAGTACAAGGACAAAATGACTGACTTCAACAATTGGCTAAGCTTCTGGTGTCATTCTAAGGGGATCCAGTATTTGTCTGCCTGGGACGACATGATTGACAGTCCACGATGCTTTGCCAGAGATGGCCTGCACCTGTCGCCCTTAGGATTCCGGATACTGGCTAAGTCTCTTGCCAACCCTATAGTGCCTTTTTTAGGCAAGGTTCAAATGACAAATACACCACCGTAACAGGTACAAGCAAGCAAAATCTGAGGGTAATGCTTCTCAATGCTAGAAGTCTAAACCTCAAAATGCACTCACGCGAGGCACTCCTTAAAATGGAGAACATTGACATCTGTGCAGTGACAGAGACCTGGTTCAAAGCTCCAGAGAGCACCACTGCATTACCAGGCTTCAATTCATACCACACATTTCGGCCACCTAACCCAGAAAGAAGCACTAAAGGAGGAGACGTGTCCATATTCATTAAGGATATCCACACCTCCAGGCTAGTTGCACAGCATAATGCATCCGAGATTATCCAAGTGCAACTAACTCTAGGCAAGACCGCAATCCAAATTGCAGCTTGCTACAGACCCCCCACCATGCCCCAGGATTCACACTCCTCATTTTTGATATACTGGAAAGTATTAGGGTACAACCCAACACCTTAATAATGGGTGATTTCAACTACCCCACCATTAACTGGGAAAACTACTCATGTACCAACTCTTTTGCTCAACGTTTTCTAGAATTCATAAATTCCATTGCCTTGGATCAACTTATTCACACCCCCACCAGGGGCAGCAATATCCTAGACCTGGTCATTACCAACATGGGAAACTGGTGTTCCACACCAGAGGTCAATTCCTCGTTGGTCAGATCTGACCACAAGCTAATCAGCCTAGACATCCACATCCCACCCCCAGTCCCAATTATGGAAATCATTGTAAAAAACTTCTCAAAAGCTAACTTCACACTTCTTAAGACAGAAGTGGCAAACTTCATGACACCCATGCAGACGGACAATAGGGGTATGACTGCCGAATCCTACACAAATGCACTTTATAAGCACTTACACGAGTGCATGGATCATGCTATCCCTAATAGAACCAAGATGTTATCCTCCAAAAAAAGGAAGCCAATCTGGTGGTCCTCTGCCATAAACAAACTCTACAACAGAAGAAAGAAACTGTTGCAAAAAAGAGTAAAATCCCATGACTGGAGGAACTCCCTGGTCAACCTCAGTAAGAAGCTGAGATCACTCATAAAATCCTCCAAAGTTAGTTACGAAAACAAAATTGCCACTGACTCTAAAGACAACCACAAAGCATTCTATAGCTATGTCAAGAATCTAAATGGGAACACTCAGATCTGCTCTGAGTTACAGCATAATGACACTAAATATACAGAACCAACTGATATTGCCAACATCCTAGCAGATAGGTTCAGTGCTAACTTTACCCCCCTCTCACCCTCTAGAGGGCCCATCTCTATACCGGAAGAATGCAAAGTTCCTATAATCACGGCTGCACAGGTAAAAAACACACTCTCCAAAGCCAAGAACACAGCATCCATGGGACCTGACAATATCCCAGGCTGCATTCTACATGAACTACAGAATGAACTGGCACCCTACCTAAGTACCATGTTCAGTCATAGCCTCATCTCAGACTTTGTACCACTGAATGGTGCACCGTGACAGTTATCCCACTCCACAAAGGGGGAGCCACGACGGACCCCAGGAACTACCGCCCTATTAGCCTGACGAGCCTGGTCTGCAAGGCCATGGAACATATCATCGTGGAACTCATAAACAAAGACATTGGTAATCTCCAAACTCTGGACCCTACTCAGTTTGGATTTGTAAAAGGCAAATCATGTCTCCTAAACCTGATTGACTTCTTTGAAGCAGTCACCAAAGCCATAGATGAGGGTAAAATGGTTCACACAGCTTATCTAGATCTCGCCAAGGCTTTCAACACCATCCCCTACTCTGGAATTATAGATAAGCTCACTAAACTAGGTATAAATCCCTATGTCACAAGATGGGTTGCCAACTGGCTCATGGACAGAACCCACACTCTGAAAGTAGCGGATTCCAAGTCTGACATCAGACCAGTGACAAGTGGAGTACCACAGGGTTCAGTCCTGGGTCCTCTCCTGTTTGGTATCTACTTCTCTGAAGTGCAGGCCAACACAGAAGGTCTTTGGCTAACAAAGTTTGCAGATGACTGCAAACTAGGAGCCATAATCGAAACTCAACGATGTGGACAAACTACAAAAGGGCCTCACTGAGACAGATACCTGGTGTCAAAGCCATGGCCTGAAGCTCAATGCCAAAAAGTGTATTGTCATCCCCTTTGGTAAAATCTCTGTACCCATGAACTACCACATAGCTGGTAGTCTACTTAATGCCGAAAATGTGATAAGAGACCTTGGAACACAGGTGGACAGCAGTCTCTCCTTTGATAATCACATCGCCACAGTGGTCAGGAAATCCATCTATGTGGCTTATCTCATCACAAAAGGATTCTCATCCAGAAAAAAAGAGATCATTGTTCCCCTCTACTCATCACTCATTAGACCCATTATAGAGTACAACACCCCTTTTGGTATGTACCTCACAAGACATCTACAACAACTGGAAAGACCACAGAAATACCTCACAAAGAGGATTACTGGCCTCAAACAGATGCCCTATGCAGACCATCTCAAAAAACGACAGCTTTACGCCATCGCATATCGCCTACTCAGGGGCGATCTCTGCTTAACATACAAAGCTATGTCAAACCCAGAGCTGTTGGACATGCTCCACTTAAAGAAATCCCAATCCCTCCGAGCTACACGCTCTAGGGACCTTAACCTTGTCACCACAATAAACAGAACATGCTGGAGGGATAGATTCCTGTCCCAGAGACTTCCCATACTCTGGAACAGACTACCTATCTATGTCAAACAGAGCTCCTCATTAGCACTCTTCAAGAAAAATCTTGATGATTGGATGGGAAATGGAAAATTCACCCCGGGGATCACTTCTGTGGCTCTGCTCAACAGGGGCACAGGAAAATAATTTTCTTGGGTGGTGAAAGCCAGGGTACATTTTTGGCTAGGCTTGTATGGGCCCTAGGGCCAATAGCCTAGTACCTACCTACCTATGAATCACTTCAAGATTAACAAAAAAGGAAATATGCCAACATTGTTGAACATGAAATATGTCATTTTTAGAGATAAAAGTACCATAATATTAGCTGCAACCTTATCAGTGACAAAACATTAAGAAACGTTGCACACAAGATGATTAGTGACAAAAACTTATAACCGTGGTGGTGCAGCGGTAGCGTTGTTGCCTCACAGCAAGAGGTCTCCTGTTCGATTCTCGGCTGGAGTGCCTTCTGTGTGGAGTCTGCAAGTCCTCCCCGCAGTCAAGTGGCATTCAAAAGACATGTGTAGAATGGTCATGCCTTCATTGAAGGTTGGGTGTCGAGCTGGCACCTCGGCATTCATAAAAAATCAACTGTCAATCATTAGCGGATCGGAGTTCCGCTGTGGCGAACCCTAACTGGGAAAAGCCGAAAGAAGAACAACATTAGTGACAAAAACTTAAAAAAAAACATCAACAAAACATTTATTGTTGAAGCATGGGAAAGGTATACAACTCTTTGTGTGTGTGTGTGTGTGTGTGTGTGTGTGTGTGTGTGTGTGTGTGTGTGTGTGTGTATGTGTGTGAGCGAGCGTGTTGAGTGAGTAATTGAGTGAGTGTGTGTATGTGTTTGACTTTAATGTGATTTTGGGATAAATCATTCCTTAAAATTTTGAGGAAGACATTTTATTCCCAGAAGGCCTGTCACCAGGTGTAGGCCAAGTATTACTTAGATAATTGTTAGTATGTAAAACATGAAAGTGTGCCTGTGTGCTCGTGCATGTGCATGCATGCTTGTTTGTGTGTCTGTGCCTGTGTGCATTATGCATATTTTCACACTCATTTTCTTCAATTCAAGGTCTTGGAAAGCACAGCCTGTTCTAACAAGCAGAGGATGCAAAACAAAACCCAGCTGCCACCAGTACATCTCAGAGCCTGCGTGTACACATGTATATACACACACACACACACACACACACACACACACACACACCTACCTAGAAACATTTTATTTTATTTATTTAATTACCGAACATTTGTTTACTGGGAAAGTCCAACCTGGACAGAGGCAGTTTTCAGCAGAGGCCCAGGGAGAAATGCTCCAGATTATCAGACATATACAGACTATCAGTAATCAACCTACATGTAGAATGTATACATGAGTATATGTATGCATTTTTTGTTGGTAAGTTTGACCCTTCATGAACTGAAAGTCTTTAGCGTACCAGACCTGTTTGTCAAAGACAGTTTCTTTAAGTTCATTTTAATTTCCTCAGTAATGCGGTCTATTCATCTTTGCCTCTGGCTTTGTAATGCAATTCCTTACTGTCTCTGAATCACGCAGTGCATGCCAATGGGCTAGATTCCAAAATATTTTACTCTTCTCAGGCATTTATTCTGTGCATGTTTCTAAAAGAAGAGGATAGAATTTCTCAAGCCACATAGCCTGATAAGGAATTATGGAGTCCTATGCCAGATTCCAAAAACATTGTCTGTACAGCTGCACTATAGGACTTTAAAATGCAGCACAGGAGTTGAATGCTATTGCAAAATGTTAAAGTAACAGTGAAGGCAATACAAGTAGATGGTGCTTGCCAGTGCAGGTGGCACTCCACCTGTAAGCCAGCACTAGTACTGCAGACATTACATGCTATATAAGCCACTTGCTTGCAGTACAAGTATGAGCTAAGGATCATGTACATGCATTGTTTTATGTGAGTTTTTTCCTCTGTGTAGAGGGAATGACTGAAATCTACATTTCTTTGTGAATTTGGCTGCAGGTCATTAGCCAGCACCACAGCATGCCTTGTGTATTTTTTTATTTATAATTTACATATGACAGACATTTTGCCTGCCATGCATACATTATCATGTACAACATACAGGTGGTGCTGTGGGGATGGTCGGCTTTGAAGGTTTTTGGCAGTGGATTTGAAACGATTTGTGTTATGCCAGGAATAAATAATGAAACAAATTAATATAGAATCATTAAGCATCTCACTACCTTGTCCTGCTGTTGCGTGTAACTCACTGAGTTGTGGCACTTGAGTAGAATCAGTTAATATTAAGCATACCCTGCCACTTAGTATGACATCATAGTTAGGGCAGTGCTCACTGCAGGATGAGAGAAGCCCTCTATAGCACTAACCTAATTCTTTAGTGTCTCACCCCATATCTCTGAGCTCCACCTCAAGTGTTGTAGCAAGGCATAAAATATATTCTCTAACATTATTGCATAATATATAATACACAACTAATGCCAATCCAACACGTTCCATTTATCCAACCTGTTTTTGGTTTTCGAGATGGGATTTTGCTAGTTTTTTGTTTTCAGGAGCATAGTGAGCATAGTGCATATCTAGAAAAACAATTAATACAAAATATAAGAAACTTTTTTCTTGTTTATTTTTTTTAGAAAAAATGCAAGATATGCATAGAATAAACATTTACTACTTAAACTATTTTATGGTGAACATTTTTTTTATTTCTAACAGATGTACTGAATTATCACTTAAGACATAGGGAAATATACATTTATATAAAATAAAATAAACCATATTAGTATATTCACAGTTGCAAACATTATATATCACATATATTCTTTTGGATATTTATCATCAATTCAACATTACATAAATTGATCAATTCCTGTTTTCCCTTTAAACCTCACTCATCATTCAAAACATTATTCTGCATGTATTGTTGGCACAATTTCCACTTTCTTTCTATGTAAATGGCTCCTACCCTATTCTAAAGATCCCACTCCCAATTCTTTTATCACTGTTACAATATTCAATACGTGAAATACGGTTGGTTTACACTTTGATTTCCATTTTCTAGTAATTGCTGTTTTGGCAGCCACCATAATTAAACTTGTCAAGCCCTTACTGTGTCTAGATAATTCTGATCCTGTATTACAGCTCAAAATAATAATAATAATAATAATAATAATAATAATAATAATAATAATAATAATAATAAAAATAATGTCCTTAGTTGAATCCCTATCATATGATAGAAACCTCATTTGACTGAAACTCATTTGACTGAGACCATAAGACTGAAATTTCAAAAAATTTCAAAAGACTGAAAAGTCACTTGACTGAAACCCATAATACTTAATTTCAACATACTAAATTTTAAACTGGACCACATAAAACCAGACTTGATGGGGGGGGGCTACGCCACCCACACCCCCACTGTGGGGGGCTGTGCCCCCCAACTATATATACTAACTCCAGGATTGCATTACAGTGGGGAAAAGGGCATAGTAGTGGCAGCATGTAGACTACTGTAAAGTATGTGAAAGGTATATGCCCTTTTCCCCAATGTAGTGCAATCCTGGAGTTAGTATATATAGTTAGGGGGTGTGGGGGGGTGTAGCCCCCCACCTAGTCTGATTTCATATGGTCCAGTTTACAATTTAGTATGTTGAAATTCAGCATTATGGGTTTCAGTCTTATGGGTTTTAGTCAAGTGACTTTTCAGTCTTCTGAAATTTCAGTCTTATGGTTTCAGTCAAATGCATTTCAGTCAAATGACGTTTCTAGCATATGATAGGGATTCATGTAATTTCCTCAATAATGCAGTCTATTCATCTTTGCCTCTGACTTTGTAATGCAATTCCTTGCTGTCCCTGCATCACACAGTGCACGCCACTACTGTTGTCTAGATAATTCTGATCCTGAATTACAGCTCAAAATAATAATAATAATAATAAATAATGTCCTTAGTTACACCTATTTGCTTGTGAAATATGTTTGACATAGTACTCTGTAGGGAATTTGTAAAGTCTGGTGACTCATTACATTCCTAAAACATAAGTAAATATCTATACAAACACTTCTAAGCAAAATTCCTAAATATTCTAGATGTTGTTGCATAGTTGGGAGCCATACATGTGTCCTCCCATTATTTCCTTGTGAATGACTTATCCAGGCACTCTTCCCAATCATTTCTAACCTCCTCTGTCTTTAAACTCTCTCAAGATGTTCCACAACACTGAGATGAATGTTTCTGGTTTTATCGGGTACAAAATAAGATCTTCTGCAAATAAAGCCACATTTTCTTGATTACTATACCATTACATCCTTCAATTTCTGAGTCCCTTATTTTCTTTCCAATGGCTTTAAATATAATGCAAATAACAAAGGGGAAAGAGAACACCCTTGCCTGGGTCCTCTGTTCAGACACATCTTGTCAGAAAGGATCCCTACCATTTTAACTTTTGTCTCCAATCCCTCATATATCCTCCTAATTAACCTTATTATTGTATCAGGGAATGCAAATGCTCCCATTACCCTAGTAGACAGAAAACAAAAGCCAGCAACTGTGAGCTGTGTAACTAATTTTAATTAGTTGATAAAAATAAAAAAAACAACAAGAATGAACAGACCAGTTTCGGCTGTAGCATTGACCTAGCCTTCATCAGTGTAATTTTACAGAGACATCTTGAAGTTCTTATATACATTTGAAAATAATTAATCATAGAATTTCATTGGTGAGCTCATGAATATTCATGAATGTACCAAATCATAAATATTAATTAAGACCAGGCTGGAACAGTCCACCTAATTTCACAATCAATTTTTCTCTTTTGCATTCAATTTGCTGTGCCATCCATATTTGTTGGATCTGTCACCTACTATTTTATCAATAATAGTAAAATGAAATTTTGCTGTGGTATGTTTGAGAGTGTGTTTATAAAGGGAATTGCTCATTCTCTTGCATTTAACATCACCGAGTTGTTCAGAAATATGTACTCTGAGGGGTCTGGATGTTTGTCCTATGTAAAATGCATGACAACTACAGGGAGCCATGTAAATGATCCAATCTGTGCTGCAATTTGCAAAAAAATTGATATCAAATTTGTTGCTGCAATTACTACTGGAAAATTGTTTGGTTTTCAACACATGTTTACAATGGCTGTAGTAGCCACATGGCATGCAGCCAACTAACTTGTCTCAAGAGATCAAAGTTTGAGTCATGTTATGATTGATGGAATCATATTGATGTTTATAGTGGTTGAAATAAGATCCAAGATTTTTCCCTTTTCTGAATGAGAACATACAGGTGTCAGATAAATGTTGTGACAAAAAGTTGTCAGCTAAGAGAATATTCCAATGTCATCTGATGGCATCAATGACTCTATTGGTATTCCTGTCATATGTGGTAATGAACCGTAAAGTGTTATTTGGGTGTTGTGATTTTTGTTTGTATTTAAGAAGGTCCTCTCTGTCTAAATTTGCAGCATAATTGCTTGCTGTATGTACATAACCCATGCTGTAACCTCTTTTTTGAACCCTATTGGACAAATCTTTGCGAATGACTTCCAAGGTATGTTCGTCTGAACAGATATGTCTCATTCTAATGAATTGAGACTTGGGGATGTTTTTAGTGATATGTGCTGGATGAAAGCTGGATGCATGGAGTAAGGTGTTATATTCTGGGTATTTTCTGAATACTTCAGTATGAAGAGTGTTGTCTTCATTCCTGGTAACCAACACATCCAAATATATGATCCCGTGTGGGTCGTGGTTGATGGTGAATTGTAAGCCCCATTTGTTATCATTGAGATACTCAACAAATTCCATCAAGTATTCCACATCAGACCTCCACACCATCCAGCAATCATCCAGATACCTACGCCAAATATCAATTTCCCCCAAGTAAATGTTATGTGTAACATCATAGATAATATGTTCTTCTGTGTATGCCATATATAAATCTGCATATATGGGAGCAAACGGTGCACCCATTTCAGTACCCCATACTTGGAGATAACATTGTTGGCCATAGAAGAAAACATTTTTGGAGAGAACGTGTTCAGTCAAACAAATGAGAAAAGTGTTGAAGCCGGGTTTGTATAACTTGGATTTATGTAACCAGTATTCAATGGCATCAAGCCCAGCCCAATGTGGTATGTTGGTATATAATGCACAAACATGTAATGTGCATAGCAGCCAGTGATCCTCAATTTGCATTTCATTTATGATACCTAAGAATTCTGTGGTGTCCTGAATTCTGGATCTTACCCATCTCAATAATGGTTTTAGATGTTTGGTTAAAAGTTCAGATAGTGGTTCAGTTAAAGAACCATTACCTGCCACAATTGGTCGACCCAGGGATTCAGGGGATCTTTATGGATCTTTGGCAGAAAATAGATGTATTGGCTGTTTGGATCTGAAAATGTAAGATGATTTTTGGTATTTTGTGTGATGATGCCATTTTCTACTGCTGAATCCAAAAATTTATCTGTTTGATGTTTGAACATAGATGATGGATCAAGAGGCATTTTGGTGTAGTATCTGGCATCATCCAATTGTCTCTGAGCCTCAGCATCATATTGTCCCCAATTCATGACTACCACAGCACCACCTTTGTCCACAGAAATAATTACCAAATTCTTGTTGTTAGAAGGTTCCTGTAGAGATGACATGTCAGTCTTTGAGAGATTATTAGACCTGGGGTGAGTCATACTCAATGTAAAATGTAAATCTTTGAGAACACTGTTTTGGAAAAGACTTGGACAGGGATGCATTGGTGGGACAAAGGTGGATTTGTGGTATTTAAATGTATCAACAGTTACACCATCAGAGATATTATCATGAAAATACAATTTTAAATTGAGCAATCTGCAAAATGCTATAACATATTGTGCAAATGTATCTTCTGGAACAAAAAACCCGGTATAAAAGAAATACCTTTATTCAACAAAGTAGTTTGTGAGTCAGATAATGTTACATCAGAAATATTTAATACATTTGTACTAGGACCAATATTTATTTATTTGTCAAAAGTTCCATTAGACCCTCCAAACTTATTTTTTCGATGTTTCCTGCCTCCCCTCTTGTAAGCCCTAAAGGGGCCATACTGTTGTTCCAGTTGGGGGTGGGAGAGTCTGGGGTTTGCTGTGTGTCCAAATCTGTACCAGAAGAAGAATCTCCCCCAGATGAGTCGGTATATGTATTTCATTTTCTGAGAATGGACTTGGGATGTTTGCGTTTGGGGGTGGTATTGTTTTTTTGATAACCACCTTCAAACCTGACATGTCTGGTATGTTGAAAAGGATGACTTTTGTCATAGTCTGTTTGATCCCTTTGGAATTTTTTGAGTTTCCTATCTTTAAGCAGTTGTTCAAATGTTAGTAAATCTAAACTAAGTTTGGACAAATGGGTGGAAAAAAATGGTTTATCCATGTACTGATTGCTTTCATCACATAATTTACTGGCATTGATGATTTTCCTATCAATGATATGCTCATAATATCTGGATAGTGCTTCCACAAATCTCATGGAGCAATTTTGTTGTATTGTTGACCATTCATTGGTTAATCGTTCATCTAATTCAATGACTAATTGCTGAATTTTAACTCTAAGCCCTCTAGGGGTTATCCCTTTGGCCATGTACACTTTGAATAATTTAAGGTGCCATACATTGGATATTAATGTTTTCATATTTCTGTTTAATTGTTGGAATAGCTTATCACGGTGGGTTTGTGGGTTTTCAGTAGTATTCAAACTGTTATCATTGGGCTGTTCACCTATTCCAAAAATACCCAAATCTTCTTTATCAGAAGAAAGCCCAGCCAAGATCAGATTCAGATCCATTATAATGAGGTAATAATAGAAAAAAAGGGAATTAAGATATAAAAAATGGGAAATTTCAGAAAAAGAAGACTCAATTGTAGCTAGAAAACAATGTCAGCTGTAGAACCTTATCAAATTAAGTAAAAAGTAGTATTGGTCAAAGTCCAAAGACTAGTTACACGTGTATATCAGCCAAAACCAGACTTCAATTGTAAGAGTAAATGTAAAAAAAGAGAGGTAAATGTAGTACCATGTCCTTATTATTGAACAAATTCCACATGGGAACTGGGCAATAATGGCCCCTGAAACCAACAAATGGTTAAATCAATCACAATTCTGTCAAAACAAAAGTTTTGATTAATGTGAAGTCCTGGTGTCTCAATACTTGAATAGGCCCTAACACAGGTTTTCATAAATGGACCTTGTCAACTGGCCTTGACCTTAATATTTGAGTATATACTGAGACCTCTGGTAGTTAAGAAGAACTATGCCACATCCAGATCCACTTGAGATTGGATGCAAAATCCTGGACAATAATGGTCACTGCAATTAAATTAAATCACAACTGCCATTAACAAATGGCAATGGGCTTGTAAAAAATAGAGTCAAAATTTGGCTTGATAAACATTTGTAAATCTATGGAAAAATAGTATCTGAATGCTGCCATTGAGTCCGCAGAGAAAACCTAATTTATCTGGTTTATAATAGAGTCCTATGTTGTTGGACTATGACCTGGCAGGGTGAAATAGTAAAAAAGGGAAACAAGGGGAGAAGAGAAGGGGGGAAAGAAATTTAGAAATATATATATATATATATATATATATATATATATATATATATATATATATATATATATATATATCCCACTGTAGGTAAAACCAACTGGTGAAAATAGGCCTAGTACAATGTATTTGGTATCAAATGGTACTATGTTGAATTATAATGTTTTGTGTGACAGTACTGGTATAAATACAATATGGTATACATTTAGAGATCTCAATGCACCGGACAGTTGCATAAAACCATCATAGACTGTTGGCAATATTGATTGTTACATGTACATTACAATACATTGATTCCCAACATGAACAATATATGAATCCCAAACCTATAGCAATATAAATATCCTGAATATTATTACAGAAATGAATCCAATAAATATTGTCTGTTAAAGAAAATGTCCAAAAGTTGCCTGACTCTGTTGCAGGCCCAAAAACACCTGAATATATGTTGATTAATAAGGCAAAAAGATTTCTCGGTAGTTGAAAAAACGGCTTTTGTCTAGATAATTATCAGGTATCCGATTGTTACATGCACATCACAGTACTGATTCCCAACATAAACCATATATAAATCCCAAACCTATGACAATCTAAATATCCTGAATATTATTATTAGTATTGAACAAAAATTAATCCAATGAATATTGTCCATTAAAGGAATTGTCCAAAGGTTGCCTGACTCTGTTGCAGGCCCAATAGGATGGCACCTGAATATATCTTGATTGATAAGGCAAAAAGATTTCTTGGTAGTTGAAAAAATGGCCTTTGTATAAATAGTTATCAGGTGTCCAATAATACAAATGAATGTGCTGTGGTCGTATCAACATAAACACACAGTCATTATTGTCCAACCCAATTTTGAAAGACAGCCATTAGCCTTGTATTCTTGGATCATGGAAATTCAGAAATCTATCCTCTTTTGTTATATGTTCCCTTCTATGTCCCCCAAGTACATTCTCACTGTTGCAAATCAAATATCAGTCCCCATCTGTAAGTAATATTCAGTGATGAAAACTGATTATTTCCCCAAATTTTCTTAAGCTCCATGATAGCAGTTTTTGGTAGAACATAAAAATTCATACTTGCATTATTCTCCTCCCTTGCCCATATCCCTTTACTATCACAAATCTGCCATTATCTTTTTCCTCTTCTATCACTATTTGAGCTACTCTATTGATTAGAAAAAGTACTTCCCTTTTCTATTGTCCTTGATGCTCTGCTGAATATCCATCCTGAAATCTTTTCATTATCAAATTCACATACTCAGCTCTTTCCAAGCTTGTCTCCTTAGCATTGTTATTTGCAGTCTGCATTTCTTAATACAATTCAAATCTCTTTCCTTTTTGTCTATGCCTGTGAGGCCATTCATGTTGCAAAATAATATGTTTAGTGTAGCCATTATGATAAGAAGTTATTATTACCACCTATTATATATAACAGCTTTTTTAAATGTCTATTTCTAGCTTTTGTGTTATATGCACCACTAATGTCTGGCAGATTGATCTTTTATACAGTTGTTTCTTGTCATCTCTATTTGAACCTATGTCACAGTTTATAAGACTTTTTGTTTTAATGAAAACCCTCAAAGAAAAAAAAATCACCAGAACACGTGTAACTTATTAACTTAAAACACACAAAACTATGTATATCTTCAAATAATGAAGATGACCCTCCTGACAGGCTCAATTGCCCCAACTTGACAGCATACACAGGCAAAACCTAACCTAAAATTAAGATTATTCATGATAACATGCATGTTGCAGCCTGTGAGCCTGCTTACACTAATTGCTATCTTGTCTTACCTCTTTTCTCCTGCCAGATATGAAAAGCAACTTATACATTTTCAGAAAACATTAGCTATTAGCCTTAAAAAAGTACTCTGGCTTTTTTATTGCATACTAGTCAGCTTGTTTCCATGGAAACCTAAGAATAAAATGTACAACTGCCCTCAGTGACAGACCTCTCAAACTGAACCTTTATTTGCCAAAGGCAAACTTTTAATTACATTCAGTGTTCTCGTATTTACTTGCTTACATACAGAAAACAACATGTTAGATTTAAGCCAATGGCCTTAATCCTGATATTCACTTATGCAAAAATAAGAGAAAACATATCAACTCTACATATATTATAATCTGTGCACTTCTAGACTTCATCCTCCACCTCAACATCCCAAGATAATAGCATATTAACTTAGACATGCTTTTGTCCAGCATTTTATTCTCCTTCTAAATTATAATTCCTACATTTCTTAAAACTAAAAAAAGAAAAGAAATGTACTTGCTTACCTAATTATTTTAATTACATACAACAATAACTGAAAACATTTTACTATTTAACATGCAGTTGATATCATGAAATATTTTGTACAACTACTGTTAAGAGCAAAAATTATTTTACTTACAGGTACTTTTTTGTTTCGGTTTCCTTTTAGTGTCCTTCTAAACATTAATGACATGAAGTGGGGTACTTTCAGTCCCCCACAAGTTTAACAAAGTCAACAAAAATTCAATCTTTTTCTTGCAAAGCCATATTTCACAAATGTGGCTGATATTTTATAATCTTGCATTTATTCATTAATTTTATTGCTGCTTATTTTATTTCTATTCATCTCAATCTCCCAACTCCAGACTCTGGTTAAAGTCCAAAGAACTCCTGATTATTCCAGTCAACTCCTGTACTTTTTTATGTCTCTAAGCCTTTTCCTTTAGAATATTGGAAAAGGTTTAATTGGCAAAGTCCCTCTATGGGCTTTATTATCAAAAGAATGAGAAGCAGAGTCCCCAGCAGTTTATTGGTTTATTTTTTGTTGGACAAACTCTTGCATTTCCTCCTTAGCTTGTTCTGCATGAAAAATGGCTTTGATCCTCCAGGAAAAAATAATTTGAAAACAGCTGGATACAAAAGCTTGAATCTCACAGCTGCCTCGACATTCTCTGATTGCTGGGATAAACTTGCTTCTCTTCTAACTGGTATAGAGTAAATAATCATTTTCCACAAACACCCTGCTGTTTTCAATTTTTAATACTTTGTCCTTCTGCCACAATTTTGTGAGGGTCAGTTCTTTCTGCTGGTATGGTTGCATCTTTGCTAATATAGATTTTTCTCATAGCCAGGTTTGGTACATACACACAATGTGCCCTTTCATTTAACAATTCCTACTGTAGAATACCAGTCCAGTTGCTTATTTGTGTCATAAAATGAATACAGTCTGTTCATTCCCATTTCTCTGGTACAGCAGAAAAGCTCAGATTTTCCCTGCATGCTCTATCCTCTAACACCATCATTTTTTGAAATAGCTCTTCTTGTGCAGTCTCATACTCAGTGAGCCTTTTATTAATTTCAGCCTCTGATTTTTGCAGTTTTATCAGTTCATCTGAATAGATGGTTAAAGCTTCTTCTATTTTTTTGCAGTCTTTTCTTGTTTTTTTTTTTTTTATTGTTTTAACATATAAGAGAAATATCATAACAATTTTATACAAATAATTAAAAATAGGTATTATTATAATATTCAACAAAACAACTAAAGTATTTACAAAGACATCCACTACAATCAGATCAATTAATTAAACTAAAATACTGCGCTATTGAAATTAGAATTTTTTTAACAAATTTTGTAAATTATCCCATACAATAAAATGTGATGTTTTTCTAGTTGTTCTCATTCTAATTGTGCTTATTTCCATATGACACATTATATTCATAACATTTTAAATTCATTGAACGAAGGAGGTGTATCTGAAATCCAATTTCTAGTTATTATTTTCCTAACCACTGCTAGGATAGACCATAACAAGGGAAGCTTAATCTTTTTAACACATTGAGGTACCGGTGTGTTGAATAATATAAGAGACTTAGAAATAATGAAATTATCTGTAAAAAGAGCCTGCAAAATTCATTAATTGACTTCAGTATTCTTTCAACTTCATACAGTCATAAAACATATGAGCCCAGTCAGCATTAATTTCTACATTACATCTCTTACATAGATTATCTTTATTATTAATTTTATTCATCATCAAAGGTGTATAAAAAGATCTATGTAAAATTTCCATGTATAAAGTCTCCAGACAATGGAAGATGTAGTTCTATAAGCAGATTCCAATATATATTGTTTATCTTGTTGAGTTGGTGGGTCCCCATTAATAGAGGTGAAATAATTCCAGTATGAATCTACATTGTAAAAAGTTTCTTGTCTGATAATTTTATGTATATATGAAAGTTTACCTTTATCAGAAACTTTATGCTGTAAATTTATTATCAAGTAATCAATCAGTTTTGGAATAGATTCTTTAACTGTTATAGACATTAGATCTATTCTATCAATGAGATGTTGTCTAAAGATCTGAACCTCTAACCAGCAAGTTTCTCTTAGATCAAATTCTTGTTTTAAGAAATCTAGATTTTAACTTTATTATCAGATATCAGCTGATACCAGTACTTTAGATTATTATCTATAGCTAAATGAGCTCCTTCAGAAGTAGATGACATAAGCATACCCTGAGTATAAATTATAGGGAATACAATAAAATTCCATTCCCTATACTTAGGGTGCATGAATATAAAGTTACGATAACTAATAATAATATTTAATGGGTAACAGACCATATGTTTAGGTGTAATGGGTGAAGTACAAAATTCCTTTAGCAACCACAACATGGAGTTATTTATAATCATATTTTTATGTGTTAAGGAGATTTTCATGAAGTGCATACTAATTAGCTCCCAATAATCTTTCCATTTTGCGACATATGACCGATCTATTAATAAAGCAATAACTTTTATAATAGAAGAGATAATATATAAATTAAAGTCTGGTAAAGAAATACCCCCTTGAGACCAGCTATTAGTATGTTTCTTTAATGCAATCCTAGGTCTATTAGGTGCCCATAAGAAATTTAACATTAGTGTATTCAGTTTCTTGATAGTTATTGTTGTAGGTGAAAGTATTATTGATTGTATTAAGTATAAAATCTTGGGGAATATTATCATTTTAATAATTGTAAGTCTCTCCTCCATAGTAAAAAACATATTATTCCAGGTATTAAAAAGATTTTCCCCGGGATTCATGAACCTTGCGCCAGGCGCCCGCATAGCGTTGGCGTTATAAAGCCAAATATGGCCACCGAGCGATTCAGGTATGAAGCAATCCCACGTGCACTACCGGCGTGCGCCAGACCTGCGCCGCCCCCGGCGTAGGTATGCTAATCACACTGTGTGCGGTATTGCACCATGCAAATGAAGGCAAATAACGATCCACGAAGTGGGGCAGGCGTAGCGTAAGGGCACGGCAATGTAAACCAAAAAAAACGGTTTACATTTACCCAAACATGACCAAGGAGTAACGGAAGGCTGTCAACGTCAGGTATCATACAGGTGCAATATGCCAATGACGAAAGGCACCGAGAATGTCCAAAGAAAACATGCACAAACCGTAAATAATGACAAATGTTATGCGTAGAAACCACAGCAGAACCCCCGGATATGTGCACAGAAGGTGCAAAGCAATGAAGTAATATGACAATGTCCTAAAAGAGCTGTATAATACACATCAGCTGCACAGCCACCACACACCATAGTATGTATGGAAAGCCTCAACCCCAGCGCAAGGGTTGTCAAGGAGTGGCGGCAGTGTTCGCCGTAACCATGTATTAGTGTC